>NC_137924.1:25434594-25464594 GCF_963457725.1 Sprattus sprattus
GATTATGGCATCCTCAACTCTTGTCTCAGGGCGGTAACCAAACTGCAGTGGGCCCAGAGAGGAGGTCTCCTGAGATCTGAGATGAGCCAAAACCAGTCTCTACAGGACCAGTCTCTCCAAAACCAGTCTCTCCAGGACTTTTATGATGTGGGAAGTTAAGGCACCCGGCCTGAAGTCATTGGAGCAGATGGAGAAGACTTCTTTGGTACCAGAACCAGGCAGACACCACAGCACTGGAGCCTTCTCCTGACGCAGGCACCACAGCACTGGAGCGTTCTCCTGACTCAGGCACCACAGCACTGGAGCCCTCTCCTTTCTCAGGCAAAGGTTGAAGAGGTGCTGTAGAATCCCACACAGCTGGTTAGCACAGGCCTCCAGGAGCCTTAGGGAAGAAACCATCCAGACCTGCACCTTTGTTCTGGTGCAGTCTCTCCAGGTGTCTCTTCACCTGGCTGCTTGAAACAGACAGGTGGCTGGGGAAGGTAGAGGGGGGCTCAGTGTAACGGAGGGGAAGTGTTGATTGGGTCGTGTTGAAGTCTGGGGAGGTGGGTTGAGGGGTGTGGGGAAGCACAGTGCAAGTCATTATGGACGATCCATTTGAACTGGGAAGTCCGCATTTCCGTGATTCATATTGCACAATGGGCCTGCTGTGCTCTTATTTGTCATCGGTGGGAGTCACACGTTGTAAAGTGGCTAATACGCCGTAATCTCGGTTCATGTGACAAGAGCCTTATTTCACCGCCGCACATTAAACGTTGACGCATTTTATGGCAAACGGCAAAAATGAATGATAAGAAACTGCAGCTATAATTCTGGACGCAGAGGAAAGAGAGAAGAGGACGCAAAGAATACGTCTTCCACACACGGGTACACATGCTCTGGCCTGTGAGGGGGTGTTTCTGTGCCTGGCAAGCTGACAGATGAGAGAAAATCCACATTCAGCCACAACATCAGCCAGATAAACTATATTGCAGACAGATGGACAGACCCAATAGATGGACAGTTATGTTCAGCCTCACTGACAGATAAACAGACTGACTGACAGTACATCTCTACTCATATACAGATTGTGGCTCTGGCAGGTTGGTCCATGGACCTGTAGTTCTGCCAGAAGTGACAGACAGGCACCACAGAGGTAGATACGGCCTTCTAGCCTCATCAGCTCCCTGCTGTGAATCCTTAGCACAGTGCCTCCCACATCCCTGCTTCTCTATGATGACTTGGCTGTCCGTTCACCTCGCTTCTCTAGTGTTAATTGCTTTCTGTCTGCTATCTTTTTTTTTTTTTTCTAGGTAGCTGCCATCTTGCATAGACTATGACGAAACGGCAGTGGACGTGCAGTAATTGAGTGCTCGACGGGCTACGGGTCTTGTTGTTATTGTTGTTATTGTTCTTTTCCTGGGCCTATGATTAGTCATAAGCGCTGTCCACACACAGCAGCCTCTGAAAGGTCAACCTGCTTTGGAGTGATGGAGAGTGGGTGCGGGTGAGTGTGGAGTACAACAGCTACTATTCATTCAGTCTGCTCCCAGCTCAGCTGAGACCCCTGTGGTTCTGCATCACTTTTCACCAAGGTGTACTTGTGCAGAAACACTACTCTCCATCTCCTGTATACATGACTTTTACTCAACACTTTACGTTAATACATTTCCTCTTTCACTCATGATGATATGTCTAGTTCAAGACCTTCAAAATCACGCATACAAACAACTTGGCAGAAAATGCAATATCCAATACATCCGCTCCGCGGGTTTTAGTGGATGTATTAAATGTTAGTGTTTTTAAATGTGATGAGGACTTCAGATGCCTAATTGATATGAACAGCTTGCCCATGGCAAAGCAGTGCATTTATGAGGATTTTATAGTGGCCTGTGTCTGGAACCACTCCAACATTAGCTACAGCAATGACGTGCCAGCATGGTCTTATAGCTGTCCTCCTCTGGCTCCCGCGTACAGTGTGCTGTGAGAGTTGTTTGTACTGGATCGCCTTCTAATGTGCGTCGATAAAGCTGTCAGTGTTGGTATTTGTACGCATGTGTGTGAGTCTGTGTATATTGGAATGTGTATGAGTGCACCTTTGTGTGATTGTGTGTGTGTGAGTGTGGTGTGTTTGCGTGTGTGTAAATGGCTATGGCTGGTTCAAGGCCAATGTTGATTGAAGCACGCCAGCTCGGTCTCCATGGAGATGGGCCGTGTAGCGGGGGTGTGTTTGAATCTGCTTCCGAGTCTGGGGAGCTCCCGGTGCGTGCGGTGTGAAACGGCGGCCGGGTCATCCATCCAGCCGATCAGAGGCGTTAAAAATTCTCCACTCCGCTCCCGATGGACACTCTAGCATTTAACGAGACAGGGGTGAGAAGCCCTCCCTCCCCCTCAACCCGCTCCCTCGGTGACTCCCGTGCAGAGCCGAGCTTCTCCCTGGGTCATCTTCTGTTTCTCGCAGACGCCCTAAAGTGCTTGGCCGCTAGCTCTGGTCGTTTAGCGCTGCTTTTTATTTCAGGTTCGTTGAAGGACAGTGATTGATTGCCAGTGCTGCCGTCGGCCCGAGCTGGGTGCTAGCCGGTCGCAGCCTAAGCAGAGCTCTACAGTGGCCCATTGAAAAGGCCATCTCCCCGCCACTAATGGCCATGAAAGGCTCTCATTGTTTTTCAGGCCCCACTGTCATTTCTCAGCTGGATGACGAGCTTTACTGTCAGGCCTCGCGCCACCAGCCATAATTACACAATCACGGGCAGACTGATGAGGAGGGACAGATGCAGCTCTTTCTCTTTCTGTTTGTCTCTCTCTCTATATTTCTTTTTCTCTCTCTCTCTTTCTCTTTCTCTTTCACTTTCTGTTTGTCTCTCTCTCTCTTTCTCTCTCCTTCACTGTTTGTTTTTCTCACTCTCATCCTCTCTCTGTCTCTGGATTGAATAAGATAACATCCTCCCTGGCATTTTAATGCACATTCTTTTCCAGCCTCATATTTTCCCCTGTCGTTCTGTCACTTTGTATAGTTCACTCAGATTGTCCCTCCCATCTCCGTCCTCCCCCCCTTTGTGAAATTATGACATTTCGGAGACTACACTGCACATGTGCCGGAGAGACCTGGGGACTGATGTGATTGAAGCTTTCATTAGCAGAGAAAATATCACTGTTCATCTCCAGCACTGCAGACTAGTGAGACCGCAGACTAGTGAGAAATCTACCGTTTCTGTGCACCGGTTTCATTGGCTCTTGCTCCGCATCAAAGCTCAGCGTGCTCACATGGTGTGGGCCAGGGTACAGCACGCTGATCTGGGTTCAGTTCTGCCTGTTAGTTCCTATGGTGGAGGGATTGGATGGGGGAACAGATGTCTTATCCTAGATCAGCCTGTCTCACTGTGCGACACCCTCCAGCAGCTCATCTCCTCAGATATCCATCCCTTCAGTGAGGTGGACAGACTGAAATCAACTCCGCGGATGAGCGGTTTCTGTCAAGGCTAATAGCAGATTTCTGACAGAAGCTGAACACCGTATTCACTGACTTTTACACGCTTTTCGGGGAACTCTGAAACTGTAGCCTTACCAGGAAATGTAGCATTGAACCGTACTGAAAGAATGACGTGCATTTTATTCAGACGAGGTTAGGGACCATCAAGTAGGAGAAAATCTAATGTTTTCCTTGAGCAGAAAAAAAAAGTAGGTTTACTAAAAGACTGAATGCCCACGGGTTTTGGTGTGTTACACCGGTGTGAGTCGAGAGGAAAAGTGAGAAAGCGTGTTTCCGTGTCTTTCTTCTCCACTGTGTTTTGTGCTCCTTCCTGTACAGAGTTGAAAGGCACACTGCAGGGGGGCTCCTTCACTCCTCAGAGCCGTGGAAAAGTGTGTCACCTTCAGCACAACACAGACTGTTGTGTGAAATGTGTGTATGTGTTTCTGTGTGTGTGTGTGTGTGTGTGCATATGTGTGTGACGTGTGTGTGTGCGTATTAAACGCTTGTTTTTGTATGTGAAACGTGTGTGTGTGTGTGTGTGTGTCTGTGTGTGTGTGAAATGTGTGTGTGTGTGCGTATGAAACGCTTGTGTGTGTATGTGAAACGTGTGTGTTTGTGTGTGTACGTATGTGAAACGCGTGTGTGAAATGTATGTGTGTGCATGTGTGCATGTGAAACACACGTGTGTGTTTGTGAAACGTGTGTGTGTGTAATGCATGCGTGTACGTGTGTGTGTGTAAAAAGCCTGTGTTTGTGAAATGCATGCTTGTGTCTTTTTGAAATGCACGTCTGTGTGTGTGTGGCCGTGATGTTGTGTTTATTTTTCATGTTTGATGACAGCCATGAGATGTAAATTGGATTGGCATGCCTTGGAGTGCTTTTTGCCCGTTGACACCAGCCCGTTGGTGTATATGCAAGCCACTCAACTCTCTCCTTGATACCACTTATGTCCCCGCTTTGCATACTCCTCTGATGCAGCTGCCCGTGTGCTGTATAATGGAGAATGTAACATAATGGGCAATCTATGATCAGGCCTGACACCTCATGAAATAGACCCCTCTGAGTTTTAAGCAGTGATTGCCTAGTAAATTGCATGAGCTGAACATAGAGGTGTAGTTGCTACAGCTGACTGTTGTGTTGATGGTTGATTGGCTAGATGCTAGGCAGTGTATTTATGGAAGCAGGGGCGTGTTGCGTGTATGTCGTGTTATGTCTGTCTGTTGAGGCAGGGGAGTCATTGGGGTGGGTGGGTAGTTGAGGGGGGGTGGGGGTGGGATGGGGGGGTGTGGGGTGAGATTGGCTGTGTGATGTCTGTGAGGCTGAAGAAAAGAGCTGCCACATCGCATGCTCTCTGTCTCTCACACTCTCTCTCTCTCTTTCCCCTCTCTCTTGCTTTTACTGCCACACTCTCTCTCTCTCTTTCCCCTCTCTCTTGCTTTTACTGCCACACTCTCTCTCTCTCTTTCCCCTCTCTCTTGCTTTTACTGCCACACTCTCTCACCTCTCTTTCTTGCCTTCTCTCCTTCTCTTCTTGTTCTCTCTTTTTATCTCTTTCCCACTCCCTCTGCTCTACCTCTTTCTCTTCCCTTTCTCTGTCTCTCTCTCTCTGGAGGTGACAGTGATGTGTGGGGTCACAGTGGAGGCGTAGAATCAGCACCCAGATCTGCACCCGAGGGAGTGTGTGTGTGTGTGTGTGTGTGTGTGAGGGGGGGGGGGGGGTTGGGGGTGTTAGCCTGATTACAACCCCACTCCCTCGCTGAGATGGATGTGCCCTGGCCTTGGCATCATGACTGGCGCGTGCCCCCCTCCCACTCCTCTAGGCTCAGCGACCTCCGTACACTCTGGCCACTTCTCTTCCTCTTCCTCTTCCTCCTCCTCCTCCCCCTGCCAGGGCACCAGGGCTTGACTGCATTTGCACACTATGATATGCTACAATAAATGTCTTATAACCCTCTAATGGAAATGAGATTTTTCTCATGTTTCAGCAATTCCTTGACAGAGAAAGACCGAGTGTGAGGGGGAGGAGGAGGAAAGAGAGAGGAGCGGTCTCATTATGAATGGATAATGGCGAATAGCAGCAGGAGCTGGGTCTTTCCGATAGGGAAAAGGGTATTACATCGCTATGATGACTTCATTCCTAAAACAATATATTCCACTATCTCATCTGCAGAATATCTGATATGCCAGA
This sequence comes from Sprattus sprattus, assembly GCF_963457725.1. Classification (NCBI taxonomy): domain Eukaryota; kingdom Metazoa; phylum Chordata; class Actinopteri; order Clupeiformes; family Clupeidae; genus Sprattus; species Sprattus sprattus. The sequence continues at coordinate 25,440,234 of NC_137924.1, forward strand.
TACTAACACATTTATCACGTTGATTTTAATCTGTGTAGATCCCAGAGATTTCCTCCAGTCCATTAAGTCTGTGTCCTGCCGCCCCCCTCAGGCCCCCCCCCAAACACACACACACACACACACACACACACCCAGAAGAAAACCCCATTCCTTCCTTTCTCTTTATCTTTGTTATTTACAACTTCGGCTTGCTTTGTGCCAGCACCGCAGAACAGACAGAAATTTATCACAGCAGCTGGACAAAGTTTCTGGTCCCACATAGAGCTGGTGGATGGTGGAAATCCCACGACTCCTCTCCAGATGGATTAGCAGCGCTGGGGAGAAGTGCAGAGTGGGGAAGCTGTGACAGAAACGCCAGGTAGGGGGCTGCACAGGTGGGGGAGGGAGGCCGAGGAGGGGGACATCGCTCACTGGTGCATCCCTGTCGCCCCACCCCACACTGGGGGAGATGAGGCCGGCTCAGGGGCCCCGCTGGTCCTCAGCTCCAGGTCCTCCTCTCTGCTTTTCCCGGAGATTTACCGAGCCCTTGCCGGTCGGCCTGCCGGCACGCTGGCAACCCTGCCCGTAATTCCTCATGCTCCACGGGCGCAGAGGGAGTGACGGATGGCCGCTCTGACCCTGAGGAGGGATGAAGGGGGGACCTATTTTTTCTCAGCAGCCCCTTTCATCATAATCACCGACGCAGGAGAACAAAAGGCGGAGAGGAATTATGGGTAAAAGGCAGGGAGGTGTGAATCACCGCTGCCTGCTGTCAGCGAATGTGTTGGCAGGATGGTGACGGCACTGAGAAAATGGCACCTGCGTGACCAGCCCCGGTGGGTTCAAGGACCCATGCGGAGGAAAAGGAGGAGGAGGAGGAAGGGGAGAGCAGAGAGGGGACAATAAATGACAAAAAATAGATGTGTGATAGAATCCAGCACTAAAACCACAACGCAAGATCTTGACCAAGGGCCATAGCTAGAGTATGTATGCGCCAGTGTTAGTCATAGCAGTCAGAGCTGTCTTTTTTTATTTGAGACGCCAATAATAACAGGCATGGTTATCCATGGACACCCACTGGTGCCTAAGATTGATTTAGGAGAAGAGAGAGATTCACCCTGCGTGAACCTGGATTCGCTTGCCTATTTCTCCCACTTTCCTGAGCTGAGCGAGGTTTTTGTTTAGCCTTTCCGCTGATCACACCTGACAAGTGTGTGTTCCCTCGATCTCCCGTATGTAAATCAGCCCTGTCGGCTGGCCCGGCCCCTTAGGCAGCTGGGCAAGAGAGGGAACCCGGTGAATACAAACTCCCCTGCTCTGGTGTGGTGCGCACTGAACTTCTCAATCTGTCATGTCCCGAGAGAACAGAACGAAAAACAAAAAGCAGAACCAAAAGCAACAGCATAGCCGCTATGCAGCTAAACAAAGTACCTGCACCTAGAGCTGAGGACAATCAATGTTTGATGGCAGTGTGTGGAGGCCAGGAGCCAGTCTGCCTTTTTGTGTGTTTTTTTACAGGCCTCCCAGCTGACTCTAATCTGTGCAGGGGGACTGGATCAGGCATTTGCAGCAGTAATGAAGATTAATCATCCAATAAAATCAATCAGGGCGTAGAGTGTGCTCGCAAAGTCAGAGCAGAGGAGTGCATTGGAAGGAAGTAAGAAGGAGAGGGAGGAAGTAGGTAAGGGACAACCAAACAAAACAGAGACTGAGAGAGAGGGAAGGAGGGAGGGAGGGAGGGGGACAGAGAGGGGAGGTGATGCTGATGTCACAAAACTAAGGCATGCGTTTCCTATTTCAAACTTAGAAGAACTCCCTTCTACAGCAGAGAGTAGGAGCCCATGTGTGTCAGATTATTGCAATTTGAGATCAGATTTCTGATTTGATGACGATCACTACCGTTACTGTTACTGAAATAGAGATGACTCTGTCCGCGTTCATACAGTATACGCATTCCCAGTTGTAATGTATTTAAATGAATTAGGAACAAGTACTACAAATAACATTTCAAACAGATTTAATATTCAGGAAAGACCAAAGAACACCTTAGTAATAAGTTTATGTTTTCATTGGAGTGGCTTGCTGAGGCTAACTTTGAGGGACTTTTTCCCCCCTTTCATCAGGTATTCAGGTATTCACACATGGTTTTCAAGGATGTGTGCACGGCGATGTAGCTGCTAATTAGCTTTCGGCTGGACTTTAAACAGCCGCTATTTAAACGGCTGCGTTCAGGTGCTGCGTAGAAATGAGCTCATTACCACAATTAGCCATTTCAGCGGCGTGGCCTCGGCTCAGCTGAACGTGAGCACGCATCTCGGCAGCCTCACCGCCAGACACACACAGCCGGGGCAACCTGTGCAAGACGCTACAACGGGCGGCTTTGTCTGTCGCAATTATTAGAGGTGTGAATCCTAACTAGTCTCATGAATTGATTCGATTACCATTCAAAGGGTAATGATTCGGCAATGAAATGATTCTTGATGCATTACGATGCATCTTCATGCCGTTCTAAAGCATGAAGGATTCACATAAAAAGCTGTCTCCTTTTTCAAAGAAGATCACCCAGCAGAAGGCCTGTGTTTAAATAGTAAACATTTTGTAGCCTACTGCTTACTGCAAATGGCAGTGGTAATAAGGCACTGCTCAGCACGGGCACCTCCGGTTGCTGGTACACCCTCCGGGACACGCCTCACAGGGCCCAGGTGTGGCCCCCTATCGCCTCACAGGGCCCAGGTGTGGCCCCCTGTCAACGTGCTTCCATTAGTCAGGGTAGGCCAGATGTTCAGTCAGCAACTTTGTGAAATCATAAATTGATTAAAGTTACTGACCATAATCAATTAATTAAAATTGGGCATGACAGGCATTGAACCCAGGGCATCTGTTTGGAGGGCAACAGTACTAACCACTGGAGCACTAATACCCTTGAGAACCAGGGGCTGTTAACCAACTATTGACACGGATCCAGACCAATAGTCTCTTCATTAGTGAAAATGTGACAACCTTGGTAAACGATTACCACTGGTATTTTGATACTCACTACAACTGACAGAAAACCCTTATCCTTCACCATTTTGGTTTGAATAATGCATGGCTGTTGCTGTAAATTTTACTTCACCCCTTCAAACTGGCATGTTACAAATATCATGGGCCACTGTTACAACTGTCCCCGACACATGACACCTGGAACTCATTGCATTTAGAAAAAGTAAGGCACATGCGCTTTAGTTAGTGAAGTAAATATTGAACTGAAAGATGTGTGTTGCTTATATGAAAGGTGCCCCTTATTACGACAAAAGACCAAAGACAAAAAGTGGAAAAATAGCTAAATGTGTTATAACTGTACCTGGTCTCCCCTATCATAAAAACAGCAGGCTCTCATAAGATCAAACATGATTATCCAGATCACAAGGTAATAACCAGGAAATGTAGGCCTATCTGTGGTACATTAACTTTTCATTCATCATTACAACTCTATATGGAAGTGAAATGGCCTCAAATGAGTTGTTTAAATTCATTATGCTGTCGTGTACTTTATTCAATTGCGATTCAAAATTCAATTATTTTGTTTTTCTGCATCAATGCAGATTCATTTACTTTCGCATTGTAAAAGAAAATACTTTTCCCAATTCTAGTAATTATAGGACTTGGTTATTGTGTGTGAGTGTGTTTGTTAGTGGGTGTGAAACGCATGGAGAAAATATGTGAATGTTGGCAAAGGCTACACCTTCTTTTCTTTGTCCCTCTCTGCCCTCTGTCTCTCTCTCGCTCTCACACACACGCACACACACACACACACACACACACATACACACACACACACACTATCTCTTTATACTCTATACACACAGCTACTGGCCTGTCATTAATTTACCTGTTGCTTCTAATTAAGTAATTGAACGAACAATTCACCCAAATGGGTCTGTCTCTAAGCACTCAGGTGAAACGCCGATAATAGCCCCTCACCTCAGCCACCCCCCTCCCCCTCGCCCCTCCAAAACTACCCGCTGGATCCAGGCCTAAGAGGAGCAGGAAACGTCCTCTTCCCTTTCTCATTTAACAGTTTAAACATTAGCACAGCACTCCTCTCAAAATGCACCCAGCTCATTAGCTGCACCAGCGTTGCAGATTAGCTACTATGCACCGTGGAAGGAGGGATATAGCGAAATAGAGAGAGGGAAGGAGAAAGACAGAATGAGAGAGGGAGGGAGGGAACGGAAGAGAAAGAGAGGGAGAGAGATGGAGGGACGGCGAGAAAGAGTGGGAGGGAGAGAGAGAGGGAGAGATGGAGGGAGGGAGTGGGAGCAATGAAAGGGAAAGAGATATGTAAATCCACCTCTTGATTCCCCCTTTCGTCTCACGGCGTTCCCCTCACGCTGGCATTTTCATTGTGTTCCGCATTATTCTGTCAGGTAAATTTCCCTCACCGCCTCTGACAGACGTCATGCTTCAGACCTAATCAAACTCAATCTGAAAGGCATCGCTGCTTTAATACGGAACATATTATTCTGTATCCCTACGCAGTCACAACAAAATGTAAATCGATAAACAAACTTCAGAACACTGGCTTATGATTTGATATGGATATGATCATTGAAATTCAACTGACCTGAAGCAAATGCTGTATGTACCCTATACCAAGATAAAATTACATTAATTTATACAGGACTTAAGCAAGTGTTATGTTGTAATATGTACTGAGGCCAACTTCATTTGCCTCTCTACTTTTTTCTCTGGTCGTTTGTGTCCCATAACTATACAGCCAATGCCACAGTGGTTATTAAGATTGGATTTAGTTAGATTTATGCAGATAAGCCTTACATCCAAACTCATTATCATTGTGTCCAGAGGAAATCTTTGTAGCGGCTCTGATGGAGGTATGTTGCAGTCAGTAGTTCGCTCGGGGACATTGCTGACACAATGGGTTTGTAGGCTGTTGGGTTTTACAAATTGCTCTTAGGCAAGCAAATAGAAGTCTCCTTGTGCCATTTTAATTATTCCCTTCCGTTTCTCCAATGTCGGTTTGTTTTCATTTACTGAGATGCGCTCTGCTGGACAACAAGCTGTTACTGCTCAGGATGAGAGTCTGAGAGGCAGGACCAATATGAGCTTCAGTGCTGGAGCTTCTAGCTGCACCACAGGGGGTGAATGCTGCAGTGGCTTTCAGCACCTCTAGGGGGCAGTGTGATCACCATGAGAGCAAGTTAGTGATGATGCACTGTAGTAAATAGGTAGGAGGGTGGCAGATTTAGGAGAGGGGAAATGGGAAGGGGATTGAAAGAGAATGTGTTTTATTGCTGCATTGAGCCTCCCTGTGATTTTATTTCATCCACTCGTTCGCCAACTCACTCGCTCATTCCTTCACCCTTTCACTTCAATTTCGCTAACGACCGAAGAGGGGAACTCAATTTTGCTTGCAGCCTCAACCTTAAGTGAGGCTCTTCCATGGATGTCAGACTGAACACAGGCCAGCATCGATTAGCAGGAGGAAAGGGACGCCCCCCGGACATAAAGGACATCACCTAATGATGCCGTAAAACATGACGGCCCCATTCCACGGGACACTTTAATGCGCCTGTTTGAGTGGGACGGCTGCCCGCCGTGGGGCGGGAGCGGGCGCTGGCGCCAGCCGAGGTATCTGGGGGCAGAATTTATGGTCTCCATGTCGAATTCTGCTCCTTGTGAGTCAAAGGGGTTACCTTTTTATCCTCCGAGATGGCACATTACGGGAGCTAAGTGCCTTTTTTAGCGCCCCCCAACCCACCCCCCAACCCCTTACCAACTCCCTCCCCATGTGGCTGGGGTCTCAGATAGTGGGCCCTCTATGATGACGGGCCCTCCCTGGTGGGTGTTGAGGAGATTTCTGGAGGGAGTGCGGAGGGGATTGGAGCCTCGAAGGAGAAGTCTCTCAGGCACAAGTTGCTCACGTTTTTTTCCTCTTTTTTTTTGCGGCCTCTGTTATTCTCTTTTAGTCTTTATCCCAGGCTCTTTTTTTGCCCTCCTCCTCTTCCTCTCTCTCACTGCTTTTCAATCTCGCATTGCCATAGGGGAGTGTGTAGGTGGGTTGCATGAGATTGGTGTCTTTAAGAAGAGGCACGTTGTACTCTCTTTCTCTCTCTCCCTCTCTCTCCCTCTCTCTCTCTCTCTCTCCTTCTCTCTCTGAGGGAGTGTGTCTGAGGTTGGTTGGGACTTGAAGGCTTTTAAAGCGAGGGAAGCGTTGTGTCCCAGGTGCTGCGCAGTCAGCAGTATCGGCCTCACACATCAGATGAGTTACTCACCTCTTACCGGCTCTTTATCCCGCCTTTGTGAGGAGATAAAATGGCTGGGCCCGCGCCACCTCTCCACGAACAACACTGATTGGATCTGTGATGTCGACATTGGGTTGGGGGGGGGGTCTAAGAGAGACATAAAAAACTGGCTGTCGGCTCTCTTTCACGAGGTAGATCAGGGGGAGATCACCTCACTTTGGTGAGGCATACATGGGGAGGGGGTAAACAGTTGGTAACATTTGGAGCTGTTACAGGCTACTGCATCATGCACTTGAGCAGAGTAAATACCCCCTTGCCTCTCTCTTATTGTGCATTATTCATGACTGATAGATTTAGTTCCTTAGTGCCATTTAAGGCAACAGCACTCCTGCCCTCTTACCACAAAGTGTTCTTCAGTGCCGTTCTGTAATCATCTATCAGCTTAACTGTTTTGTCAATAAGCCACAGTTAAATGTCGGTGGATTTTTGTCAATGATTTTGCGGCTCAACAGTACACTTCATTGAGTACATTTCTACTCTTCTGCTCGATAGCTTTTTAGTGCGCTAAGCTGTATAGAAAAAAAGGCACAATTGCACAATACTTTACATTAAATTATTTGCAGATCAATCAAGTAAATGCCAGCTCTATCTTCATAGTGTTGTGAAACATTCAGGGATGTATTTTAATAAGTCAAAAAGAACGTTGTTCAGGTTTGCCAGCCAGACAATGCCAAACCTCTTACACTGAGACTGCTTTTTTCAGTTGCTTTATTGATTTTAAAAACTGCCAACTACCACCCCAGTCATGGCAGCATATCCCACAACTGGAAGCTAGACGCTTACTGTAGTAGTTATTGTTACAGAGCCAGCAGATCACTCCGGAGGCCTCATTGTGCCAGTGCAGTGCCTGCTATTCTGCGGGTGCCAGGACCGATCTAAGCCAGTTCCCATTTCCCTCTGTGTTTTCTGAATTACTGAATGACTGTGTCTTGGTCACAGGCTGTGTGGAGATATCCCTATTAAAATGTGTTTTCTCTCTAGGCAGGCAGTGACACACACGAATGCATACACGCACACACCCACACACAGCCAATTATATTATTTCAGCTACGTATATTGATCGTTTCCAAGGAGACATTTCAAAGACTTCACGCAGGCTTTTTTTGTTGTTGTTAAATGTGCATGACTAGTGTATGAATGTATCCATTGCACACATCATCAAGAGGTACGGCGTATGAAACCACATTTGTTTTCATTAGTGGCCTTTAATATGCATGCCTGCGTTCCTCCACAATACTATGCCTGTGTACGGTTTGTCGGAGAGGTCATCTGCATTGAATTACTTGTGTGAGCATGTAATTGTCATGCACATTATGTCCTCATTAGGTTATGATTATGTCTGAACAGCTTGCTTGAGAGAACTTGTATATGTCAGGTTAAGAGTGCACATGTTCATTCTCTGACTGTCTCGGATTAAGAGTGCTGGGAACCTCATAGATCACTTCTCTATGTGTGGTCTGCTGCTAGTAGCATAGTATGTGGGGTGTCACAGGTCAACGAAACCACACAGATTACAGGCAGTCAGAGGCGATGAAAACAACAGCAACAGAAAAAAGATGCTTCACTGCTCTTAAAAATACCAGGAATCACGCATTGTCTATGTGCCGTTGGGGGGGGTCTGTGTGTGTGTGAACTGGTGAACTTTGTTATGTGAATGGGTGTTAATCAGAGCACGACAGCATAGGGCTTAATTATGCTCTGTGTGGTCAGTCTTTCGCACCACTAACGCTAATAACAACTTTGTGGTGTTCTTAGCCCCCCCCCCCCCCCCACCCACTCTCTCTTTCTCTCCATGTTCAGGCTTTTGTTTGTTAATTAATTCTTCTCTCTTTGAGACCCACCTGCATGCCTCCCCTGATGGAGATGTCTTCTATCTCTCTCTGAGACCCACCTGCACGCCTCCTATGATGGAGATGTCTTCTTTCATGTCGCACTTTCAGGCTCTCATGTTTTTCAGCTACCCCCCCTCACTCCTTATCCTTATGCGACACCTTCTCTCATCAGAACAGGAGGCTTTGATTATTCCGTATTCCTGTCAATGTTATTGATTCTTAGACTAAGCAGAGCCTTGCCCGTATCCTATTCCCTGTCCAGAAACAAGTGGCCAGTGATATCATTAGTGCATATGAGAAGAGATTGCTGTATTTCTTTTTTTTTAAACTCATGCCACTGTGATAGATCTTCAGATTGCGCTTTTATGTTCTTACGACTGGAGTTCTTTTTTTTCCTCCAGAATTCTTTGTAGATGCGGAGGCCGAGGTGGGGGGGGGATGGTGGCGCTCCTCTCCCTCAGTAGTCACAACATGTTGCAGTTGGGGTAATTGCAGCTGTTAGGTGGAGAGAGCTCATGGGGCTAGAAGCGCCTGCTTCAATTTTGCCACACTTTTCTTGGCGGGCTCATTTGTCATTTGGTGTTGGCGGTTGATCCTCCCTCTCTCTCTCTCTCTCTCTCCCTCTCTCTTTCTCTCTCTCTCTCTCAGTCCTGTTCCAACTCTCTGATCTTTTCTGTGTTCTATTCTCAATGCCTTTGAATCTGGAGTCCTTCAGCTCGTATCGGATAGATCCACACTACTGTACAGCACATGAGCCTTTTTCCAGGCTTTTCTCCTGATGCTAAGATCCCACCCCATGAAGGGATAACAGGAGTATTGACAGTAATTATCAATTGCTCTGCATGCCTTCATTTGAAGCGGTGGTACCACAACAACCGAGAGACTCCTCATTGATTTGCCTCCCCACGCCACTGCAGCAGGGAAGCCATTCCGGCGCTTACATGTCCCAGTGCTTAGATGGATCAGGATTTGTAAAGGGAGCTGTGCAGACACAGTCTGTTTAACTAGAACACAGAACACAGAGGAGCCATCAAACATAAACCGCCTGTGCACGACCTTTCTAGGTGTTACTCAGACACTTAATGTGATATGACAGGCTGAGGTGATCTCTTTTTCTCTTCTTATTTTTCTTCCCTTGACCTAAAAAGGGGGCCTTCACCTGAACCTTGCCCCCTACCGAGGCACTTCACTCACTCAGCCTGTCCGACGTCCCTGCGGTCGGCCATTGACATTTACAGATGGGGAGGCCAGAGGCGCTGCTGATGATCCGATCAACCCCGGCATGATCTCCACGCCTGCATGTAATCTCCGTGTCAGATGCGGCGTGAGTAGTGAGCTAGGTGAGAGGGAGAGGGAGAGATGTCGCCTCTGGACCGATCAAAATATGAGGAACGACGAGGCAGGGGTGGTGAGGAGATGAGTGGTGACACTGTGAAATTGTGCGCACGGGTGTGTTTGCATCAATTCTCGTCGGGCAGTCACTATCTCACATACACACACTCATACAGAGACATGCAAGACGCACACACACACACACACTCCCCACCTGTGTTGCGCACGAGCGAGTGGCTTGTTGACATTTTCATCCCCGTCGTGTGTAATTTATGTAAGGGTAGTCTCCGGCTGTGCGTGCTCCATAACCGTGCAAAAGCAAACAGGGGAGAAAAAGAACAAATTGCTTTTTTAAATTGGCCAGACAAGTACCCGCAGTCCCCGTCTATAAAGACAAAGCACACAGTCCTGTGTCCAGGGAGACCATGGAGCGGAGGGGAACAGGCTGTGTGGTTTCACCGGTGTGCTGTGCAGCTTCTGACCTTCCACGTCAGTGTTCACACACACACACACACACACACTCCCATACATACCCACACACACAGACCTTCCATTAGCGAAATGATAGATTTAGCCCAGGCCACAGATTATATGGTAATAGTATATGAATTTTAAATCACATTCCGTGACTTGTTGTGTGCATTATGCCTGGGCAGGGACATAAATCAAAGGTGCTTGCGGTGCTGAGCGGAGGAGGGGAAGGAGAGCAGCGGCTGCCTTAATTGCTGAGGAGTCACAGTGTTGGATTGCTATTGTCGCCTTGTGGTGAGCCACAGCCACTGCTACTGATTCAGGTGTTGGGCGCCAGGTATTTCAGCGGGGGGGGGGTGCAATTACATTCATTTACGGCCCTTTGAGGTGCAGTGATGAAACAGCGTACCAAAAACAAGCCCCGCTGGAGTCCAAATTGGCCGTGCTAATTTGCCTCCTTTTTTCTCCCGTCCTCCCCCGTTTTGTAGAATCACAATTTTGTTAATGGAGGATGTTTGTCCGACAAAATATGCTAATTGCCGAAATGAAATCGTGGGGATACATTTTTCTCCAAGGCAGTGTTCGTTCAGTCTGAGTTTGGCTTCATTCACTTAGCACTACAACCACCCGTGCTGGTAAGTCTGTGCAACTCGCACTGGGAGTCAGAAAATAGCACAGCGTCTGACGTGTTTGACGTGCTGGTGGGAGTTATGAGGGTCTTTTTAGAGGCTGGCAGCGCGCTTCTCCCACGCTGCGGCAGGAATGCAGATTAGCCAGTCAACAACGAGCGCGAAAGCAGCTCTTCTCTGGAGGCTTGAGTGTATGCTGATGCGTGCCTGGAGGTAGCCCTCTCTCTTCATTGACAGGTGTTGCGACCTCCCATCGGGCAACTCGCATCACGATGAGCTATCCCCGCCTTAAGGGTTCTGCTCTGAGCTGCTTAACTTGTAGGTGGTGATGTTTAAGTCAGCTGTGGTGGAATGATATATACCGTGCCAAGGGGGTAATGCTGGATTGCTATCAGAACCCCAGAGCCTACGCATGTGGTGAACCCTGTGGTCAGAAAAGCTCCAAGAGGCGTCCAAGCTCAGCTCAAACAGAGGCTCCAGCAGAGAGTGAAGACATCAAAAGGAAAGTTACACATGGAGGGGAGTGTGATACACAGGGAGCCCCCCTCCGAGGATGACTTGCTCACCTGCTGCAGGCCACCTGTTCACAGGCCGGAACAGTTCCCGCCCTCCATCGCCACACCAGCAATGATTGGCTCATGGGACCCACGAGAGTGACAGGAGGCAAAATTGCACCCTCTAGTGTTAGAAGCATGTGATTTAAAAGTAGTCTATGTAGGTATGTGTCAACGTTAACACCAGTCACCACACAGCTCCAGAATCTCTCAAACAGTGCCATCCACTAATTGACTTGGGGTTGACTGGATGAGCTCTAACTAACGTTTTGTAACATTTTGTTATTGCCTGCTGTTACCACTAGTACCACCACACTGCCATTTCATAGGGAATCAGTCACTTGCATCAGCTTTACCACCCCATGTCTTGGGCACAGGCCCACAAGAGCCTTGATGAAGACTTTGCTGCTCACAGTAGACGGGCTGGCTGAGTTGCAGAAGTCGGGACTGTTCCTCCGATTTATCGACTGGCGGATGTGTGCGTCATTAAAACCAGCCCCGTCTCCCAGTGTTTAGCATGCACGGCCGGGAGCCAGTCGAAATGACTGCCTGTCGTAATTAGGCTTGATTTAGGGAGAAAACAGAAGAGAGACCCTGCAGAGAGAGTCCCATCCGGATTCCCTGTTTTTTTTTTCTGTCTTTCTTTCTTCCCTCTCCTCTTTTTTTCTCTGGCTTGCAAATGTGTTGATGAAAGACAACATGCAGCTATTTGTTTATCTAAAGCCGTAAGGCGAGACGGTCTCAGTGGCGAAGCGGGGAGCAGGGGGGGATGTCTACGCTTGTGCACCCCCGCCCAGCCCCCGCCAGCCCCCCTCCGCCATGTGCGTAAACACAGCTGAGCAACTCCAGAGGTGGGCATCCTCTCTCTGATTCAGGATCAGTCTGTCATCTCCAAACGAGGCTCCAGAGAGTAGGTGCTGTCTCCTGATGTGATCACGCACAAATGCGTCTCAGTCATTTGGTAACCACCTTTTTTACACTCGTCTTTAGATCCACAGACAAACACCATGTTTTTGGTGTTTGTCAAAACACTTTGTGTTTTGCTTTCAAACTCAGCACCAAAGCTTGTCTCTCTCCCCCCCTCTCTCTCTCTTTCTCTCTCTCTGTCTCTCTCTCTCCATCTTTCTCTCTCTCTGTCTATCTCTCTCTCTCTCTCTTTCTCTCTGCTTTTGAAATAAAGTACTATGAAAAATCACAAATAAGGTAGTTTGCCGTGCCAAGGGGCTGCTCTTTGAGCTGCTGAAGCTCTTGCATCATGTGTTCCATCTGCTCCAAATTGTACAATTTACTCCTCACTGTTACTGAGCAGAGATGGATTAGCTTTAGAGGCGTTCTCAGCTCTGCCAGAAAGCCCTCGCACCGCTACACCACAGGATGCACACCCTGCTCCGTATTTCAACCCATCTGTATATTTAACACATGGCTTGCATCGCAGGCTGTTGTTGTTTGTTGTTGTCGTCGTTGTCGTCAATGTGGTTGTTTTGCTTTGTGTCTCTTCTGTGTAGATGAGTGTCCCACAGTCAAAGGTTGTCATTTTGTGGGTGCTGGCCTGCAGTAGAGAACCTCACTGGTCTCCCGTCTGTCTGGCTGTCCTGGCCTGACCGTCTCGGGGCAGTAGGCCCATGTCAGCGTGTTTCAGAGGCGGCCCCTGCAATCTGCTCGGCTGTGGGTGATGTGGAACCAGAGGAGGCCATTGTGTGAGCGGCTGGCCGTGGCCCCAATGCAGCAGAAAGCTGTCAGCCCGTGTCTGTGTCAAGGCAGGGCCTTTGAATGAGAGGAGATTGTTTTTGGGAGGACTTTGGAATGTTCTGGAATGCGAGTGGTTCTTTGTTGATCTGTCACTCCTGGTCTTTCTCTCATTTTCTCTCCCTCTCTTGCGCTCTCTCTTTCTGTTTCTGCTCTCCCGGCTTTTGTCCTAGCAAGGCCTGTTTCTCTGCCGTTTCCCTCAATTTCTCATTTTTGTTCAGTGTTTGTATTTTTTTTCTGCTCCTTTCAGACTTTCATTCCCTTGTATCTTGCTGTGTGAGCAGGATGAGTGTGTCTCATGTGCTGTATTCTAGAGAATTTGTGTGAGTGTCTATGTTTGTGTTAGTTCGTAATGTGTTTCTGAGAGAATCTGTGTATGTGTGTGTGTGTGTGTGTGTGTGTGTGTGTGTGTGTGTGTGTGTGTGTGTATATCTCTCTATGTGTATTTATGTGTATATGTGTGTGATTGTGAAAGTGTATAATGTGTATTTGAAAGACAATTTGTGTATGTGTATGTGTATGTATGTGTATGTGTATGTGTATGTGTATGTGTATGTGTATGTGTATGTGTATGTGTATGTGTATGTGTATGTGTATGTGTATGTGTATGTGTATGTGTATGTGTATGTGTGTGTGCGCGTATGGGTGTGTATCTGGGTATGTGTCTGAATGTGCACGCGCACTTCTGTGTCCTTCGCCGCTCTCTGTGGAAATATGACGGCCGCAGCCAGGCTGACAGCTCTTCCAAATCATGGCGCATGGCCTTGACAGGCCCAATCTCCTCTCGTTCTCCGCTCTCCCTCTGCCCGATCGCCTCGGATGATACCGCCGCTCACTCACGGGCTCACGCGCCCAAATGAAAACCTTATCAAATCGTGCCATGTTTCATTTATTTGCCTTACGAAAATCATCAGTGTGCTTCCTTTATGATGCCTGTCAAGCATCTGAAAAAAGTTTAAAAAAACGCATGAAAAACGATTCCTTCATTTGGCTACAGTTTTACATGACTTCTTTACCTTCTTTTTTCTCACTTTCATTAATCTGTTTTGTGTCACTCCGGGGCCTGGTGTGATGTGTGTTACACCAGTCTCAACACTCACTGTCGAGTAGACGTGGCGTTTAAAAAACTCAACCAGCGAATGTCAGTCTCTCTCCACTGGTCTGTTCTCCCTGGTGAATAAGACAGAGACGCAGACGTGAGTGGCATAGGAGACTTGGTGGCTTTGTCACATTCACACAGTCCTTGTGCTCGTCCGTAAGAGGGGATTGCTTTGGTCAAGTATGGAGATGAGGCTCTTACTGTGAGTTTACGAAGTCTTTAGATTTAATTGCTTTGATGACTTTCATGTGTGTGTGTGTTGATGTGTATGTGATGGGGTCGTGCATAGGTGAGTTTGTATGTGTGTGTGTGTGTGTGTGTGTGTGTGTGTTTGTGTGGGTATGTTAAAGACAGCAAGAGAAAGCGAGGACGTAGTATGTGCCTTAATTACAAAAACACTCATTAGAGATTTTAATTAGCTTTTTGAGTTAAACCCTGGAATGGTTTCTATTTTATGCTCTCCTCAATCACAAGCTCTTAAACTAATGAGCTTTCTCCTTGGTTTATGTCATTCGCGGTTAAAGGCATTGTCATTGTGCACATTTAATAAGGATTCACCGTTAAGTGTTCAACATGTACATCAAGGCACACACACACACACATACACACACTCCCACACACACACACACAGTTCAAACAGTCTTTTTGTACAAATGCACTCACATAGTCTCTCCTCCATCCTTTAATTCCATTTAGCTTAATTATAATATGAACTTGAAAGGACGAAACTTTGGTCAAAAGAAACAGACACTCATAAATCATTAAGACAGGCATTTAGCAGTCTTTCTCTCGGTCTTTATAGCTCTGTATGTATGTGTGTGCGTGTGACTATGCGTGTGTATGTGCACACATTTAAACTTGTCTGATAGTATAACAACAAATTACTTCCTTCTCTGTTTCTGACCAACAGCCTCTAATAATGTTTCTCCTCAGATGAAAACATAATTAGTGTTCTCTCTCTCTTCCTTTTTTTCTCTCTCTCTATCTGTCAGTCAAATACACACACACACATACACACACACACACACACACACACACACACACACACACACACACACACACACACACACACACACACACTCATCCATGAGACTGGCAGTGTGGTGTGGTGGGACAGGCAGCAGAGGCCCCTCATCCTCATAGCAGCAGCAGTAAGGCTGGAGGGATTATATGACAGGCAATCACATTCGCTGTATATGCCTTAGGTGTGTGTGTGCATATGTGTGTGCATGTGCGTGTGTGTACCTGTGTGTGTGTGTGTGTGTGTGTGTGTACCTGTGTGTGTGTCTCTGCATGTGTGTGTGTGTCAGTGTGTCGGTAATGTGTGTATGTGTGTGTGCGTGTGTGTGTCTGTGTGTCTGTGTGTGTGTGCGCATTCACGCCTGCCATGCTCACCTCACCGAGCTCCCTAATGGGAATCCAAAGTGACGCGTCAGACAGGAGAGCAGACCTACCTATGCCTGAGAGAAAGCAGCACAGACAGGGGGAGACATGGAGGTGGAGGGTGGGAGAGACTGACTGTGTGTGTGTGTGTGTGTGTGTGTGTGTGTGTGTGTGTGTGTGTGTGTGTGTGTGTGTGTGTGTGTGTGTGTGTGTGTGTGTGTGTGTGTGTGTGTCTGTGTGTGTCTGTGTGTCTGTGTGTGTCTGTGTGTCTGTGTGTCTGTGTGTGACAGAGGGAGAGACAGAAAAAGAGCGATTGTATGTGTGTCTCTGTCTGTGTGTCTATGTGTGTGTGTCTGTATATGTGTATGTGAGAGAGAGGGAGAGACAAAAAGAGATAGATTGTGTGTGTGTGTGTGTCTGTGTGTGTGTGTGTGTGTGTGTGTGTGTGTGTGTTTGTGTGTGTGGAAAGGAGAGAGAGATGCAGAGATGTCTTGTTTGGGAGGTAGCAGTGGAGGAATACATGCCTTTTCTTCTCAGTGTTTAACAGGGCTGTGTTAGGGCAGAATGGGTTGCAAAAAAAGCCTCCTGCTTGTTTAACAGGGTGTAAAGCTCTTTTGTTTGTTTGTTGTTTTGTTTTGCAAGAGGATGCTCCTTGGCACCAGAAAGAGAATGTCATCCAACAATACAGGGAATGGATCCCTCTCAGGAGAGGGTTGGTTTGAGGTGTGCTTCTCTGCCAGGACAGGGAATTGTAAGACCTTGTTATGACTGCAGGAAAGGAGGGTGAGAAATTGGAGGAGAGAGAGAAAGAGAGACACAGAGACTCACAGAAGACAGAGGGTGGGCATCCTTCTTCTTGACTATTCCATGCCTTTTATGTCTCTTGTATTGCCACACATCTAGGAAGACTTCATCCTCTGTGAAGTCTCAGGACCTTGGACAGCAGCTCCACTCATCCCATTTCTGCCTTCTGCAAAGCACATGCGACCTTTTGGCCGAGGGGCTTCACAGCAATGTATTCATCAAAATGGAAGTATCACCTGTGTTTTGACCAATGGCTGGCCAGGCTATTGAACCTCATGCACTAACTAATAGCCTTGTATATACAATAATAATCCAGCAGCATAGGTGGTGAGGTTTAACAGGCTCCTTTCCACAAACACCACATCAGAAGACTCGGTCTCCATCTTCTCTGTCCTCTGCACTTACTGTTATTGGTTCACTGTGTCAACCACGCTATGTGGCCCATCTAATACAGTACACATACCTCGGTGGCAGAGGACAGCCTGCTCATGTTATTATCCTGCCCCAGTTCAGTGTGATGCAGTATCCACAGCCAATCCCTTCTCTGCATGCGAGAGCAGTTTTTCTGTGGCTCAGTGGTTTTAATGGACAACTCTGTGCAGTCGTCCTCATGTGCCACCTCTATGAATCTTACCCATCCGCCCACCCGCACTCACTATATTCTTCGCCATTGGCGTTTAACTGCATGAGCTGGAGCAGGGTGGCTGCAGAGAGGCCTGCTGGGTAATTGATTTTGACTGCACAAGGTGTTGCCTTGTAAGAGAGCCTTAAATGACTGTGGCATACGACCGCCACGACCTCATCCCAAACACACAAAAACGCCAACACGTCCCACTGCAGCCCTGAAACGCAGCCTGTCAGTCGTGTTTTACAGGTCCACAACGGCACGCTGCGCAGAAGACGCGCCTCCGAAACAGCCCCGCCGAGGCTTGTGGAGGGGTTTATAGATCCTCAGACAGGGCTAATTCAGACGCGGGCTTACACGGTCTAACAGATGGCACCGCCTGTCATATTCTCCTCTTTCTCATTTTTTTTTGTGCTGTCCTTGCCTTGCGTCAACTGTCAATGAGGTCTCGTTGCTTAAACGCGAGAGTGTGACAACAGCCCACCAATGGCTTTTTTGTCCTTTGCCGAGGGGTTGTGCCGGCCATTTGCGAGGAGAAAGTGGATACGCTCGAGATGGGCCGAGAGTGACGGTGAAATGAGTTCTGCTTGACGCTTTGCGCTAACGCACACAGATGTTCCTCAAGAGATAAGCATTGTTTACAGGCTGGTGCTGAGAGCCCTGAATACATGTGGAATGTGCCTGCGGTGGTTGAAGAAATGACACAGGAAAGTTCAGGCCCTGTACACAACCTCACCCGTCCCTAAACAACCCAGGTAGCAGCAAGAGAGAGAGAGAGGGGAAATCTGGGACTTTTCTTTTTTTCTCCTCTCAAACTAAACATATATTCTCCTTTCAAAGCGCTCTGTAAAATGGCGGCGATGTTATCACAGTGCCTCAGGGCTGCATTTGTAAGTTGTCTGCAGTGAACGATAAGGCTGTGCCCGGACTCCTGCTGCTCCCACTGATTTTTTTGGGGCCTTTTTGTGCAGTCGAAAAAAAGTAGCGCAGGAAAAAAGCAAGCAAATGAAAAACTTAGTCTACTCTTGCGTTAGATTTCCGAGATAGAACGCACCATTTGCAAAAACACGTAAGTGCGAGGTTCACACTTGACGTGGCACTTGCACACTCATGAAATGTTGTTATGACAAGTCCAGTAAAGAAAATGCCTCAAGGTTGTTCATACTCCTTTCTGTCGAAACGTGACCACGAGCTGATTGAATCAAATCTTTGAGTTCCACCACCAATTCCATGCAGAGTGTTCCCTCTTCATTCCCTAGTCTGAATTTTACTTTTAGATCTTGGTTGTGGAAATGTATTTAATGGCATAAATTAGGCTGAATTATGGTTTCATTTAAATGGCCTCATAGGGATTTACCATTTCCTGCCCTTAAAATGTATACTGCAGGAATTCAGCCTCTCGGATTGTCCAACTGGTCTATGTGAAATTTCATACACCACAACCATATATACTGTATATTCAGTCAACATGCAACCTTTACCTATACACCTAACATATACACGAATATATATATAAGCTTTACAAGAATGTAGAACAATCATTTAGTCTTGTGTTAGATTGATTTGCCACTCTGTGATGTGAGATGATAACCAACCCTACCTATAGAAACAGGGCTCTAACACACCTTGTGTGTGTCCGTAGAAATAAGCCTCTCCACTGCCTTGCCTTTGTTAAACAAGTATGCTGGGTGTCGATGTTGTGGCTTTTACAGGACTCTAAGCTCTGGGCCCCTGTAATGAGAGCTGGTAAATGCTGCCCGGCTCGAGTGCAGAGAGGCTAATTAAGCAAGGCTTTTATTGGGCTCTGTCATCTGATCTGATTCAATTTAATCAGCGCTTGTTCTCAAACTGCAGCAGCCTCACCTGAACACACACACACACACACACACACACACACACACACACACACACACACACACACACACACACACACACACACATACACACACACACACACACACACACACACACATACACACACACACACAGCCTTTTAATATACTGTTGTGGCAGGCATGAATGGATTTGATAAATGGACCTCAGAGAGAGAAAGCCTCCCAGGCAGGTGTTATAGAACCTGCTACAGGGATTAATACACACACACACGCACACACACGCACGCACGCACGCACGCTCACACTCACACTCACACTCACACTCACACTCACACTCACACTCACACTCACACTCACACTCACACACACACACACACACACACACACACACACACACACACACACACACACACACACACACACACACACACACACACACACACACACACACACACACACACACACTCACACTCACACTCACACTCACACTCACACTCACACTCACACAAACACATCGCTAGTGTTGAAAGAGCTAAGCATATAATGTAGGTATTACCACTACAATGTTTTACCACTACAACAGGTGTTTGACTGGACTAGAGGTCTTTTCCATTCATTCAAGGTTATCGTGCACAAGTGTCCATCTGGCGGCTCAGACCACACCAGGCAGCTGGTGAAGAGCCATACCCACACACACACACACACACACAGACACACATACACACACACACACACACACACACACACACACACACACACACACACACACACACACACACACACACCAGCCTTTCATCAGTGCCGTATGACAGCAGGATGTAACCCCAACATCATCTGCCTGTCTTAACTGTGTGTCCCTAAAAAGTTAGAGCCCTGAGTAGCCAAGCCCCTGAATGATAAACGTTCTGTTTGCACGTGCCAGTGGGGCGATGCTCCTCCACAGTGTAAAGAATATGTGAAGGTTACCAGGGCATAGTCAGTGTGGTTATTTTTATTATTAGTATTATTATTATTATTATTATTATTTATTTAGCTTGATTGCATTCATGCCACATTCTGTGCTTCCTGGATGGGAACCCAGCAAAAAAACTGTGTACATGGTGGACAATGGGTTCTACCACAGCTCAACCAACCATTCATCTTAAGATTGCCTAGGCCAAGGCTAACAACATCCAGCCATGAGAATAGAATGGACATGGTGGAGGGGTGCAGCCAGTGGTGCCTCTTCTCTGTAGCCCAACTGAGCGAGTGCAGAGCCGTGTCCTAATGACACCACATGTGTGCTGGAAGCAATCGTGACCTTTAACGGCAACCTCAAAGTGAGATATGCACCCAGAGCAATTTCGCCATTTATGTTTAAATATAAAACATAAGGTCTGTCTGTTCAGTGTAACACAGACAAGGATCTAGGAACAAAGCAGTTATTGTGTTTTGTTTTTTTTTACTTCCCATCAACACAGGCAATCATGTTCTGTTTGGATCAAATGAAAGTCTTGGTGTCTGGTTGTTCTCTGCCTGCGCTCTGTGTGTGTATGTGTGAATGTGTGTGTGTGTGTGAGTATATGTGTGTATATGTGTGTGTGAGTATGTGTGTGTGAGTATGTGTGTGCGCACCCATTTGATTTTGTCATTGTTCTGGACATCTGGGTTCTGTCACCCCCCCCTCCTTCTTTCTCTCCCTATCACTCTCTCTCTCTCCACCAAACTTCCTTTTTCCGGCCCAAACTCGATAAACATCTTTAATATAGCAAAGGCTGGGAGCGGGCAGAGAAACAGAGGCAATAAAAGTTCCGGTGACGCCAGACTGGAGCTGACTGACAGAGTGAATATGACGTCCGCGTTCATTTCCCCACACGGAAACATCATGGGCCGATTGCTGTTTTGACTGACAGGCCCATGCTTCCTTGACATTTTCTCGCCTCCAAATAAATCAATGTTGACATTTTTTGGGTGGTGGTGGAGGGATGGGGGTAGTGTGGGATGCGTTCCGGCCGCAATGGAGTAGGCCATAGAGCAATGGGGAAGTGGGGATTGTCTGCGTTCTCTGCTCCGCTTTCATGCCATCTGCTGGGCTTGCACCTCTGTGGAAATGACCGGAGCCGTTGGCGCTCCGGCTGATGTTGGCTCGGCACAGTGCACCGCGGTTGAAACTCTGGCCGTGGAGCAGAGGCCCCTCGCTGGGTGAAGTGCTCATTTCCATTAGGCTGCCTTTCCAATGAAGCTCTCTAATTAAGATCTCACAAGCGCTATCGCACCATTCCCCCAATCGCCTGCTTCCCTTCCACCACCGCCTCCACCGCCGGCACCACACCCCCCTCTGGGGCAGACGCACCGGCGAGAGAAAATGAAAGAGAGAGAGAGAACAGGGGGGGAAAGATAATGAGGCAGAGGAGCGGGAGATGGACTGAGGAGCAGAGAAGAAGAACGGTGGGGAAGGGAACGAGAGCGATTGAAAGCGTGGGGAGAGACGAGAGGGGTAGTGGAGTTGGGGGAGAGAGATGAGATGGTGTGTGACCAGTGACATTTGAAGCAGCACTTTTCTAAATGGTTTCTGTCATTACTGTTCCTGTGTTGCCTGCTATATCCCTCACCCTTTTCCCAACTGCTAAACGACTGCCTGGTCATCACAGAAATGACCTCTGGCTCACTCTTTGTTCTTGCTGTGTGTGTGTGTGTGTGTGTGTGTGTGTGTGTGTGTGTGTGTGTGTGTGTGTGTGTGTGTGTGTGTGTGTGTGTGTGTGTGTGTGTGTGTGTGTGTGTGTGTGTGTGTGTGTGTGTTGTGTGTGTGTGTGGGGGGGTTACTGTTCTCGACAAACCATATCTCTTTGTTTTTTTCTGTCTGCAATAGAGCAAAGCACACAAAGAACAGAAAGGCAGAGACGGCCATTACTGGGTGTTTTGTCAGTACATAGAATGATACCGTAGCAGGCATACCATTTTGCTCACTTTGCACTACAATAAATGGATATCATGCAACTGTGTAAGAGCAAACCGTATGTAATAGATCCGATTGTTATCGTCCAATGGTTAGACTGTGTGTGTGTGTGTGTGTGTGTGTGTGTGTGTGTGTGTGTGTGTGTGTGTGTGTGTGTGTGTGTGTTTGTGTGTGTGTAGGGCAGCCAGAGTCAGGGTTTCAGTTTGACAATATAAACTTGGCTTTTATTGGTAACTGTAGAGACTGGAGGGTCAGTGGAGTTAGCAATCTGAAATAAATCCTCCTGGCCAAAGAAGCTTCAAAATCGCTCCGTCACACAGATCTGAGTGAGAGTGGGCAAGCAGAATACACCATGCTATTTCTCACAAACACCCACACCCACACCCACACCCACACCCACACCCACACACACACACACACACACACACACACACACACACACACACACCTTGCCATTTGTCCCTCTGGCAGAGTAATGGGTAGGGCTGCTCCCCAGGCTCTTTCTTCCCACTAGGTGACAAATCTCCCTCTCTCTCTCTCTCTCTGTCTCTTTCTCTCTCCCTCTCTCTCTCTCCCTCTCTCACTCTCTCTCTCTCTCTCTCTTTCTCCCTCTCTCTCTCGCTCCATCTCTCTCTCTCTCTTTCTCTCTCTTTCTCTGTCTCTTTCTCTCTCTCTCTCTCACTCACTCACACACATATACAACCACACAGAAACTCACACACACACACACACACACACACACACACACAGGCATACACACATACACACACACACACACACACACACACACACGCATACACACATGCACACACACAAAAAATGGTTCATCGTTCAAGTCCAAGTCTTAGCAAATCAAGTTCAAAAACAGCAGTTGTAACAGAGGCGAGCGAAGGACAGGGTTGTACAATCTTTAAACCGCTCTCCCTGATGACAAATACCTGTGGGTTTTAGCAGCCTTGCTGGCAAGCTCTTCTCCCAGTCCCATATGGCCATAGACTCAATTTCAGTTTTCACTGTCACAATGCAGGTTATATTGGTGCCATGACCCGCATTGACAGCGTGTAGGTATGGAGCTGTGTGCTCTTTGTGCTATGTAAACTTCACTCCCTGCTGCCTGAAGAGACATAAGACGCCCACGTGTTTTAGCTCCTGTGCTAGCACACCTGCTTTCCATGCCGGTAGCTGTTGGTTCAAGTGCAGGGCATGACTGTGCCGATAACTCCTGAGGTTATGCAACACTTTTACCTCTCAGCCCCCTTGTCAGACAGAGTGTAGATTTGAAAACATCTGCCTGTGGGTTGAGTCTGGACACACACAATACTGAAACACAGAGCTGCTCCTCTCTGCAAATTGTGTCGGTGCAATCTCCAAATTACATTAAAGTGGAGAGTGCCATCCTGTTTACTCAAGCACTTTACTGTCACAGACACGACCCCCCATGAGGTCATCTCTCGCCATCCCAGACAGCAAATGTTTTAGTGGGTATTCCAGCAAGGGCTTTTTGTGTGTGTTATGGGGGCGGAATGGGTGGGGGGGGAGAGAAATCTGATTCACTTTGATGTTTGCAGATGGATTTCTTGTTTTGCCAGACCGCCGCTCAAAACCGAAAAAAAACCCAACCCTGTGCTTTGAAGAGGTGAGGCGCCAGATCCCTGACATTCTGTAAGACAAAAGAACTTGGTCAGACCCGGGGGAGAAAAATAGCCCACACACGTCCACGCCTACTCATGCGCTCTCTTTCATGAAAAAAAGAAAAAGAAAAAGCGCTGAAGTTGACCTTCAACACTTTCAGGGCAGCATTTCATGCCCCTTTGCCTCTTCCATCTATCTTCAGCAGTGTCGCTCAGCTTGTCTGTCGGCGTCTCTGTCTGCGTCTGTTTCTGTCTGCACTTGTCACTCCAGCTGCCTCGGCCTAACAGTAATTGAACTAATTGGTGACTGGCGGGGTCTTTTCAGATTCAAAGTTTGATCAGGTTGCGCCATGCACAGCACGTTCCGAAGCGTCTCTGGGGGGCGGCTTGAACACAGATGCCCCCCTCACACTTCCATTCATCCTCCACCTCACGTGTCCGACA
Organism: Sprattus sprattus; assembly: GCF_963457725.1. Classification (NCBI taxonomy): domain Eukaryota; kingdom Metazoa; phylum Chordata; class Actinopteri; order Clupeiformes; family Clupeidae; genus Sprattus; species Sprattus sprattus. Next base: position 25,463,838 of record NC_137924.1, read on the forward strand.
CCCACCTGGGAGATGCATGCTAGGTTTTGCCCCCTCACTGTTGCTGCATGTGCTTATCGCTGTGGAACAAAGGCATCGGCTGTTCTTCGGGGACTGAGTGAAGCCCTCATGCTAAATTAATGAAGACATTAGGGGAGGAGGAGGAAGAGGAAAGGGAAGGGAGGGGAGGAGGGAGGGGGGGGGGGGGGGCGGATCTTACTTAAGTATTCATTTGTGGATGATTTGATTGTTCTCTAATTTTCACAGAAAGATAGAGGAGGGATTCTTCCTACGAGATGAGAGAATTTGATTTCCGCAGATAAAGCGCCAGTTAAACTGATTAAAGTCCTATTACAGACACCAGAGGGAAACTCTGCACAGGGACTGTGTGTATTGTGTGCGTGTGTGTGTGTGCATGTGTATGTGTATACGAGTGTGTGTGTGTGCATGTGTATGTGTATACGAGTGCGAGTGTGTGCATGTGTGTGTGTGTGTGTGTGTGTGTCTGACACAAGTGTGTGGCTGACTCACTGAGGCAAGCACAGCAAGGTTCACACTAAATTGCAGCAGAGAGAAGCTGCTTCTCCCCCCACTGTGAACACACACACACTAATTCTACCCTGCACATGGATGCGATGTGTCATGCAGAGGCGGACAGCCGCGTTGGAGGGTGTTGGAGGACACCCTTTAAAGTAATTCACATCCATACATGCAGCACCTCACGGGGAGGAGGGACCCACCCACCGCTGGTCCACTGAGCAGGGAGTTATTCCTGTAT
>NC_137924.1:25469594-25507094 GCF_963457725.1 Sprattus sprattus
TGTGTGTGTGTGTGTGTGTGTGCGCGCGCGCATGTGTATCTCCCCTCGGCGGGGTTGCTAGGCTTGCTGCGTGATAAATTGGAGTGGTAAATGGATCTCCTTTTTTTGTCCTTGTCGCCAGATTCATCTCTCTCTCATCCAGCAGACACCCTCACAGCAGGTGGCTCACCACCAGCCCTGGAAGAAGAGAGGCGAGGAGAGAAAGGAGGAGAGAGAGAGAGAGAGAGAGAGAGAGAGAGAGAGAGAGAGAGAGAGAGAGAGAGAGAGAGAGAGAGAGTTGAGAGAAATGTGTTGACAGTGCCACCTGCATGGTTAACAGTGTGTTCTGCACTCAAGTAATCGATGCATTGATGTCAAGTATTCATCTGAAACACTGTATTTTTGGTAAAGGCCACATGGGAGGCAGGTGTTAACAGCTGAATTGATGTCCTATGATTTAATGTTAAGAACTGAGAGTACTTGATGGTTTGGTTAGTGGCCTTTGCCATCATAGCCTTTTAAAGGTCAATAACGGAAAATAGAAATAGAAAAGTATTGTGCAAATACACATGTTTGGACATGCTATGGTACCGACAGACGAATGACTCCTCACAGTGTGCAGGAGCAGATTTGTCCTCAGCTCTGTTGCCGTGCTGACATGGCTACGGTAGTGCCTTGTGCAACAGAAATAGTTCTGTAGCGAGGCATTGTTTGTCACGACAGCATCTTAAAGTCAAAATAAACTAGCTGAACTCTAAAGTATGACATAAATGTATATAATGTACAGTATACTGTACATCACACTAAAGAATAGCCACAGTCACAGTGGACCTTTGGTACATCATATATGTTATGACATGAAGCTAAAGGTGTTATAGTTGGTGCATTTGTAGGTACATTTGAAACCATTGTTGTGCCCATAGAGACATCGGTATTGACACTGGGAAATTGGAGCAGCAGGAGCCAAGATGTGCCCCCCTCCACCTCTCCATCAACTATGGGGTAGCAGGTGAAAACAGAGGGGTGGTTGCAGTGGCTATGTGGGGGTTGAAGACCCCATATGGGTCGAAAAGGTGGTGGTTTGTGAAGAAGGAAAAAACCAGAAGGGTTCCCCATCGATTGTACCTCCTGCTGCTGTCTGTTGAGGTCATATTTGTCTTCAATGTTTTCTCCCTGAAATAGATTGCAGAAAGACAAATGGAAAAAGAAGGAAATACCCCCCCCCCCCCCCCCACACACACACACACACACACACACACACACACACAAACACAGAAGTTAAGAACTCAGGGATAAGAAAGCTAACCAGCGTTTGCATTTTTAAACACCCAAATCATCTCAGGCCAGCTGTACAGCCTCACAACACCAGCACAGAACACAGAACTGCTGAGGAGAATTGGCCACATTCTGACCAAAAAGACCAAAACTAAAGCAGGGTTTTTAACTGTGTGGGGGCGGGGGTTGCTACTGAGACTCTGTGTTAGTGTGCATACTTATGAACATAGAGTATGCTCATAAGTTTGTATATGTTAATATGCCCTTGCACACCCCATGTGTGTACTGTACCAAATGTTTGTGCAGTATATAAGTGAATGCATGTGTGTGTACAGTATATGTGCTTGGTGTGTGTGTGTGTGTTTGTGTGTGTGTGTGTGTGTGTGTGTGTGTGTGTGTGTGTGTGTGTGTGTGCGCGTGTGTGTGTGTGTGTGTGTGTGTGTGTGTGTGTGTGTGTGTGTGTGTGTGTGTGTGTGTGCGTGTGTGTATATGTGCGTAGCCTATGTGTACACAGCTCTTCATGTCACTTGTCGTTGTCCCTCTCCTCTGGCTGTTTTGTGTGAGCGCTGCTTAGCCCTTAATCGCGTTACAGGATTACCAGTCTGATTCCTCTCTGTTTCCCTCTCCTGGTTCCCACATAGCCCTCATGCAGCCACAGTGTGCGGATTAACATAATAATACTGCCCTTTGCTATTACACCAGCAGTTAACAATCCACTCCATAGACTCCACTGCTCTGTATTCCCAACCAAGACTCCGTCTATCCGCTAACCTGCTAATCAGGTAGCCGCCAAGCTGCCTCAGGTGAATACCAGCTTTTCTAGACATTGTTTTGTTCCGCATAAGCATTATATGGATATTGATGTGCAGCAGTAGTATCAACAGTACAATGGTGCATATCTCATATGGAATGGACTACAGTATTGTTGAATGTCTTGGATTTGTGAATACCTTTAAGGGAAGTGTAATGCTAACTGAGTGGCTAAGTGCTGATAGCTTTAATGAGCTCTAGCTGTGTTGCTGAGCTGGGCTTGTCCATGCCTGGCTGGGAGCTCAGGGCTGTTATTCCCCTGTGCTCGTCTCTCTCTCTCTCTCTATCTATCTTTCTCTTGCTCTCTTTCTCTCTCTCTCTGTCAGTCTCCCTCTCTCTCTGGGGACTCCCTAACATGCTGACACCCTCACCTGGAGATACTGTCCAGAGATGAACAGATGCCCTAGGTCTGCTGTGGAGAGAGAGAGAGAGAGAGAGCGAGAGAGAGAGAGAGAGAGAGAGAGAGAGAGAGAGAGAGAGGATTTTACAGACTCACACAAGCTTAACCTCTCATACACTTATACTTATACACATACTGTATGCAGACGCACACAGAATCACAGACAAAGAATCACACACAAATACAAACACACACACACACACACACACACACACACACACACACACACACACACACACACACACACACACACACACACACACACACACACACACACACACACACACACACACACACACGCACACACACAATGGAATAATTTCCTTAATCTCAACCTACCTGCAACACTGAACACACACAGACAAACCAGCACCAACCCACACCTCTGCACTCATCTTCACTGGTCTTCCATCCTTGACTCTCAGCACAGCTGAAATCCCACTGACTTATTCACACACACACACACACACACACACCCACACACACACACACACACACACACACACACACACACACACACACACACACACACACACACACACACACACACACACACAGTGACCGCTGAAAAGAGTAGTGGAGACTATGTCTCTTTGTGAATGACCTCTCTGCTCTCTGGTGTCCGAGTCTACTTTGCTGCTGGACCCCTGCATGTTTCTCCCAGCAACCCCCCGCCGTCTCCTGCCGTAGCCTTGCTAATAAATAGCCCAACAACAACACGTCATCCCCAGCCAGCCTCCTGATAAACCTCTCAAGGAGCACACAGAAGAGAGACAGAGAGAGTGAGAGCGAGAACCAGAGAGAGAAAGAGAAAGCCTTAGAGAGAATGTCTCAATCTCTCCCTCTCTCCTTCTTTTCTTTTTATCCCCACTGGTGTTTTTCTTTTACCCTCACCTGTCCATCAAGCCTCCTGGGGAGCTCCATTTTTGCCCTTTTTTTGTTCTCCCCCTCTTTGCTTTATGTGTTTGTTTGTGCATTTCTTGGCAGCTCTGCTGGTGTTCTGTCTTTGTTCCCCTGTCCTCTATTTTCCTTCCCTTTCTCTCTCTCTCTCCCCCCTGGTCTGGGTGTCCATCTCACCTCCTGTCTTTGAGCTGGGGGGTGCGGGTCTCGGACGGGGCTCTCAGACAGTAGATGATATCCCCAGACAGCCTCTGAATGGCCGGAGACACGCCGCCAAAGGATCCAAAGTGGGAAGGCTATTGATCTGTTTGGCTTGTGCTTTTTGTAGGACATTAACAGCTCTCAAAAGAAAAGAAAAGAAGAGAAAAGAAACACAAACAACCTTCCGATCCCATTGGCAGCCCCTCTCTGGCCTTACCAACACGACAACAGCTCACTTTTACCTGTGAGCTGTGAGAAAGGGGCCTGAGTGAAATCCAACAAAGACTCGCTCTCAAACAGATCTTTAATGCCATACTAGCTCCCCTTTAGCATCTGAAGCATCTCCCCTTCTTATGTGATGCTTTCATCAGAGTTAGCAGGAGCGATAGTCTTAGCTAACACGCAACAAAGGGAGCATTGCTCGCGCAGGTTGGAAGCCATTCCCTGTGATCACTTTGTGTAAATCTGCGCAGACACTGTTGTCGCCACAGCAGGCGGGCAGCAGCACAATTGTCAGATACTGACTGTGTAATCCTCCTCTTTCAATCATGTTCACGTGGGCAGAAAAAAAAACATATGAAGCAGCAGGTATGGCAAAGATAAACCTCTGTGGGGGAACAAGTTAAGTCAATAAGCATGGAGCAGCATAATAGCTGCAGTGGTCTCCTTATATAGCAAATGCTTCAAAGTCCATTGTGTTGGCAGGTTTAGAAATGTCTACTGTATTGAGGGGGCGAGGGAGCAGAGTGTAGACAAAATGTCAAGATAAGGAATGGGAACAAGCGGGAAAATGAAAGCTGACCCAGGCAAGTCGTTTTTGACGGGAAAGCGAGAGATCGAGTGAAAGGAAGATGGGAAAGAGAGCCTGGCAGAAGTGCCCTTGTCTGAGACAACAACACAAATGGGCCATTGCTGTGGTTGCATAAGAGCTTCTTTTGAATCAGCAGGCTCGTTTTTTTTTTGACATAGCCGTGCTGCTGCCTTGCGCTGTGATGTGCTGAGCAGGTCAGGCTTTCTGTTGTGTGAGTCGATGCACCCATTGCATGAAAGCAGATTTTGGGGTGGGGGATTAGCGTGTGGGAGGAAGGGGGGGGGGCTTCATAGAAGTGTTCCCACCATGACAGAGCGGGTGGCTGCCAGTGGAGAGCTGGAGTGCTATCGATCCCCCTCCATCTGGACGCAGGATACGAGGGAATTGCAGCGCAGGGTTTGGGTGGGAGGAGAAGGTATCGCCCTTAGCCCACAAGACAAACCCTGGATATTTGGACTCCTCAGACGTCCCGCAGCATCTCCAAGGCAACGTTTCTGATGTCTCACCTTCCTGAAGCCTCTTTTTTGATACACAAGGGGAATAGAACATTACCTTACAGACATTACCTGTGAGTGATAGCACGGAAGATCACTCACTTGACTTCATGCTCTAACCAAAACTAGATGGAATGTATGTTCTGTCCGTAACCGTGGGTGTGCTTTTTGGTGTAACCTTGTATGATAGATAGCTTGTTTTCTATTGAGCACACTGTTAGAGGGGTATCTGACCGTGAGTTGTTTTGTTTTTTCCCACCTGTCGTTTGTAAGCTGTCTCTGTTTGACTGAGTGTCTGGGCTAGTGTACTCCGAGCCAAGCTTCAGTGTTCAATCTGGGAAGACAGACGCATGGTCCATCTGATGGAAATGATGAATGCATCACCTTACACTTCTGGTGGGGCTCCATGTCGCTGGTATTGACCTGTAAATCTCTTATGGCCCACGTTACACACCTGGCCAAGTCTCTCTCTCTCTGTGTGAACTCTCTCTCTTCTTTCTGAGTCTCTTCCCTGCTGCCTCCGACTGTTTCTCTCTCTCTCTCTCTCACACTCCCTCTCTCTTTCATTCTCTCTGAGCTAAAGAGCACATCGTAATGATTAGGCTTTGATTTCCACTACCTCAAATCCATTCTGTGAAATAAAAGCTAAGCTTCTGGGTTTTTGTCACTGAAGCACTCATTGTTGGACACCTTCCTCTCTGTATTGCACGCCTGCTTTTCATCATCCATCAGTAGGGTTTCTGCTTGGTATCCGCCAAATGCACGCCTGTGTGGATGTGAACGCCGGATCAAATATTTATGAGCGAGCAGTTAGCAGCTGAAGGGCAAGCCATGCGTTGATAAGGCTTCATTTGTCTGCTGAGATTTAGAGTGAGATTTGCAGTGTCTAGCTCTCATTAACAGACACAGAGTGAATATTGTGTGTGTGCTGCGTGGGTGTGTGTGTGTGTGTGCTGCTTAATAGCTGCAGGGCTGTCTGGCTAATTAAATAGTCTTCTCTTCATTAACCATCCTCACCTTAACCTCACCTGCACAACCCAGTCACTTAACACCAGTCCATAATCACGGCCATTTCCTAGGCCGGACACTAACACAATTACAATGAACAGGTAGTCTGTTGTGAGGGCTCAGGCCAACAGCTCCGGATGAATCCGCTTTGCTGTTTTTTCAGAGGTCAGCCAAAACAATGGGATTGACTAGCATTCATTCAACATGTCTGGCTTCAAATTAGAGGGAGGGAGGGAGGGAGGACGAGCAAAATGCTTTGCAAAAGAGAGTCTTTTGTGTTGTTTGTTAGGTTTCTAAGAGAATGGGTTATTTTCCCAGTGGTTCATAAGGGTAAGGGCATACTCAACACCACATTTCAGCCTTTTTGTGGGACTGATGCTTCAGAGAGAAAAACAAGTATTTTCTGTTTGTTGTTGCCAAGGCCGTGCAAAAAGAGAAAGAAGAAGGGGAATGAGTGAGGGAGTGATTATGAGAGGTTGAGAGACAGAGAGAGATAAGAGAACAAGAGACTCACAAAAAAGGCACCAAGAGGAAACCTTGAAGTGGAGAGAGAGAGAGAGAGAGGGAGAGAGAGAGGGAGAGAGGGAGAGAGGGAGAGAGAGAGAGAAACACCAGCCATAACTCTATGTGTGTTTGCGGGCCTGAAATATATCGCCGGGAAGGGCTGCGGCTGTCCTGAGGGACGGATCTAAGCTCACCGTTCTCATAGAATGAGATAACCGCTGTATATCAAGCCCGGGTCGGATCGATACCGCCGCTACCCCGGACACACTGACACCCACCGGCCGGGCCATCCATTCTCCACTGCGGGTCGGATCCAAAGCCCACTACTCCATAAAGCACAGTAGAGAACAAACAGCAGAGCCGGCATTCATCACACCACTCACTCTCCCATGCCAGCAGTCAATACAGGTAGATGGCCATGGAGACAGAGAGAAAGGGAGGGAGAGAGTGGGAGAAAGAGAGAGGGAGAGAGAGAAGGGGAGAATGAGAGGGAGAGAGAGAGAAATGGAGCAAAGAGAGTCTGATCCATACACTACAGGGTGTAACAGAAGCCCCACCCTGTAAAGGGTCTGCATCACATCAATAGGCAATAGAAACCTAGCAGAGGCGCATAGTAGGTGTAGGAGCAGTCGATGGGAATGGCACCTCTGAAAAGCCCACAATCGTAATTATTATCACAGCAATTATTGTGGCCCGTGTTTCATTAGGACACCCACGCCGCTTAATTATAGTGGGCCAGAACCAGGAGCGGGCTGAGAAAAAAAGTGAGAAAGAGTTAGAGAGCGAGAGGGGAGGAAGAGAGACACACAGAGAGAGAAGAAGGGAGAGAGAGAGCGAAAGGGAGGAAGAGAGAGAGGTAAGAAAGTGAGAAACAGAGAGAGAAAAAGAGAGAGACAGGGGAGGAAGAGAGAAACAGAGAGAGAGAGAGACAGGGGAGGAAGAGAGAAACGGAGAGAGAGAGAGAGATAGGGGAGGAATAGAGAAACAGAGAGAAGAAGGGAGAGAGAGAAATTGGTTGGGAAATGACGCTCTTCCCCTTATCGGTGCACATAAGAAGTAGGCGTGTAGCTGTCAGTGCGCAGTGGAGTGTGCGTGAGACTGCTGACAGCTCCGCTCACAGACAGCCTAATCTCACACACCTATCTGTCAGCATATGGGATGCTCTCTCTGTCTATCCCTCTTTCTCTCTCTCTTCCTCTCTTTCGTTACCTTTCTTCCTCTCTGGGTCTTTCTCTCTCGCCCGCTCCCTCTGTCTTTCTTTGTACCCCATTCCCTTGTGCTTGTTGCCTCGCCATTTCTATAGCCTCCACCCACAAATGTGCTTTTATGTTCTCACTGTGCTCTCTATTCTCCAGCTTTCACACTCTCATCCTCCTCCTCTTCCTCTTCCTCTGTGTCTGTTCTTTCATTCTCACTCTCCTCGCCTGCTTTTTTTTTGCCTACACACACACACACACGTATACACACACACACACACACACGCACACACACAGGCACATACAAACACACACACAGACGCACACGCACACACACGCACACACACGCACACACAGGCGCACACACACACACACACACACACACACACACAAACGTATACACACTGGCATAGACATGGTAATGTGAGCGTCCAGGAACACTCAAAAGAATCGTAATGAGGTGGGACTTTATGAAACTGCAGTAGAACAGGCAGTGCGTGTGATGGAGTGTTCTATTGGACGCCGTGTGTCGCTGAAATTAAATATTGATTTACACTCCTTAAATCAGCGAGAGATGGGCTCCCGATAGAGAACCAAACCTTAAGCAGCACAGATTATTAAACCCAGTTGGGCGATGTTCGCTTGTTGATAAATATACGCTGTTCAAAGTCCCCTAAGATCCTTACTCCTGGGTGTTGTGCACCGGTTCTAATGTCACTCATTTGAACAGCAGCTTACCTTTCACATGTCTGAGGAGTCATCCTTTATGTCGCACTAAGTGCAGTTTCCTATGTTTTCTTAAGTGGATACACTTGGGTGGAGAGCATTTTCATCAACCTGTTTTTATTTTTCATCTGTTCTTCTGCTAATGATGACTTCCTTTTTTTTTTTTTGAGGGGCAGGCAAAAGAAAAACAAACTCATTTATACTGTGTGGTCTTACGAATGTAAACACTGAGAATCAATCTTGTGAATAGCTGTTCAAAGAAATGAAGAATGGTTTAATGGGGAAATTGTTTTGAGTTCCTGGCCTCCGGGCTGTAGATTATGTGATAATTCAGAATATTAATGTGTGTAGAAAAGCACATTAACCAGCCTCTCTCCTTCTCCTCCTCCTCCTCCACCTCCCCCTCCTCTCTCCTGTCTCTGCTACCTCGGTTTTTTGCGAGGGATGTGCAGAAAAGAGCTGAGTTTTCTGAAACACTGCGTTTGTCCTCTGGCAATGAAGCGTTGGATGGCGAAGAAATAGCTGATGTTTTACGGTTCAGATGAGGGCTTTGAAGTCGGACAAAGGGTTTTTATGGGCATAACCACCTGCAGCGTCGGAGCGAGATTTTCCTCTTAGCTGCACGTTCATCCTTAGCATTACCATGGGGCATTAGTGAAGGCATTTCACACATGCTCCATAGGCACATGCATGACTGCGCTTGGTCAGGAGGCTCAGTTAAGACAGAATGGCTCAGCCTAGGGGCCACCAGAGCCTAAATAGATTGTAATATGGCAGCCTACCAATCTAATTTTTTCTTGGTTAGTCTGTCAAGGTGAAAAATACTCTTTTAGTTATTAACAGAAAATAGGTGCCGTGTTGCATAGTAGAACGCACTGCCACCATTTAGTATTTTTTTGCAGTGTGAGAGACCTCTGTGGCATCACTCCACAAACAGAATGCGATTATCTACAAACTGTGTCAGACGAGCACAAATGAAAGCTATATGAGAGGCGGCATGCTTGTCATGAGACTACTTGGGACTCCCTCTCAGTGTGGGAGACCTGGCAGCCTTGCAGCAGATGCTGCCATTCAGGATGACTCCGTACGCCTCCTTCATGTAGCATTATAATGCACCGCTTTCCAATACTGATGGGGTGGTAGTGCTCCATTGAAATGCAATCAGATCAAAAGGCGTGCAATTGATCCAGGCAGGGTGTATTTTCTCTCACTAAGACGGCGTGTTGGGCATTTGTCTTGTCACCTGATTCGCTGAGTCTGGGTTCATATTCTAATTATTCTCTCTAAAAGCCCTCTGATTGGACAAGCTCCAAGTATAACCAATCAGCGCCTCAAATTAGAGGCTTCAGCTGCAGCCAAAAGCTACATTTTGTCTAGTAGGAAATCTTTAGCATTACTTTCCGGTTGCCAGCTGGCTACTCCTTCTGACAACACAGAAGAATAGGTTCTGTCATCCGTTCCTTTACTTCTCCCTCAGTGAAAGAGTTTCTATGAATCTGAAAGAGCAGATAATTACAGAGGAGGAGGGTAATGTCTATGAGATGCATGCTTGAACTCCCACCCTTATGTAAAACTGCTGGTTCGACAGAATCAGGATGAAGCCCACAACTTCTCATTTTGACACATTTCAAATCCCACGTAATATGCACATTGCAGAACTTTTTTTCCGATTTTGAACTTAAATCTGTCAAGGTTGATTGTGAATGTGTTAAGCGGAAATGGAACTTTCTGAAACAACCTTGGGCGTCGGGAAGGCAGGATCAGTGAAAAATTGGGTAAAATGTGCACTTCAAACAGTCGTGATCAAAGTGCAGTGCTTGTTTTTTTATGTAACGCACATGTTTGATGCTGCCTGCTGAGCAGTGGAAGAGGAGACAGATAAATCAGTCTTCCTTCAGCTTCTTGTAGTGGAACGCAGACACATGTGAGGTGGAAACATCTAGAACAATCAGCACGGCTCCAAATGAAGAAAAAAAAACAGTCCCTAGGCTGAATAAAACATTTTTTTTGTCATTTCCCAAAGTGCAAGGGGAAAGTTTGGCAAACATTGATTGAGTTAAGAGTTGGTGCCATGATTGCCGTTCATTCTCTCATCTGCATTTCAGGAAGAGGTCATGACATGCAATCAGCCCCAACTGATGGGCTCATGTTAACACAGGAAAGAGAATGAGAGAGATAGATTGAGAGTGGTGTGGCAGACAGATGAAAGAGGTGTTGAGTGGACTTCTTGAACTCCTGACCTCCTCAGCCAGCTGTAGATTTCTCTTGATGGTAAATCCATACTGAGCTCTTCTCCACGTAAAGCCCTGTATACATGTATAGTGATTCCCTCGTCGCCCTTTGCTTTGTAGCTGATTGTTGGTTGCCGTGGGTATTCCAACATCTGGTTGCCAAGGTATCCTCCCTGTTTGTTTCCCAGTGCAACAAGCAGTAGGGTGACTTACTTCACCCACGTTGCATTTCTTTTTTTAGATAACAGTTAACAGTATAATGGATGTGATATGATCATGGAATTTTTTTCCTAACTCAGTCCTGGCATCATTCTTAACTTCCACTGGTAATTGCCTAAATTGCATCGCTTTAAAGTTAAGATTACTTTATCTCTGAACTTTCCCATTTTGTGTTGCCAAATTGCTGCAATTTTAATGTCTCTTGTCACTTCATCGCTGCTAGTCTCTTTCTGTGTGTATGGGGCTTAAGGCATCAGTCTACCCTGATCTTTCTGCTGGCTGGCTCTCCTCACTGATCTCATCAGGGTGCTGCGAGTTACTGGCCTCATCAGAACACGCATGTTGCTTGCCAATGGTAGCCAAGGTGATGGCGGTGATGAGAGGTTGTTGAAGAGGGACGAGAGTGTGTGAGTGGCAGTGAGGATGGAGAGGAGCGGTGAAGGGGTGATTGGTGGGGTCACTAAGCCAGTGTCTAATCAGAGACTGATGCTGCCAAGATGGTGGGGAAGGACTGCTGTAGTTTAACAGTCACCTCTTGGTCGTGTCCCTTTCCAAGACCTGTCTTCATCACTGCCCGGGTCTTGTGGTGCCCGTTCAACAGTTCCAAGGGTTGTTGCCTCAGTAAAGCCCCAAACCTCACTGGCCCATCAGCGGAGGATTAAACTTAAGACGGTCATTTATAGTCGTACCACACAACACCAAGAATGGCACAAATGCTCGCACGCTGCCTTCAAATGCAGCCCCCCATCCTTAAGGGGACAGGCTCGCACATCTGGCAGTCCTCTTAAATGCAGATAATAGCAGCGACACAGAGCTCTCCAGAGACAGGGGGTTGAGGCGGGGACGCGGAGCGGTAAGCCGAGTCCTTATCGAGGTGGCGGCTCTGGCTCCGGCGTGGACGAGAGGTTATTGGCAGTGGGTGAGGAGCGCACGCATTAATGTTACATGCTGTGGGGAAGGAGGGAGAGGGAGGTAGGGTGGGGGGGTGCGGAGGCAGCCTTCTCTAGAGAGGCCATTAGCAGGCTGAAGAGAGAGCGCAGGCAGCTTTGAATATTAGCCGGCAGAGGAAAAATGTGTTTCTGGCTCCCTTTCTATCTCGTAATCACGTACACACACACACACACACACACACACACACACAGTTTTCACACAATGTGTTTGCCCCCATCCATCTGTTGTTCTCCCTTTTTCTGTATCCATTTGCTTTCCATGGCCATTTCCCCTCCCTTCTTTCATTGCCATATCGATATGGTTACACACTCACTGCTTGAACACACATGCGTACCAACAGACAGTTACACACAAAGACACACACATACACACACGCACACGCACACACACACACATACACACACACACACACATACACACACACACCAAAGTGGATTGGGCCTTGTTTGCCAGTGTCAAACTCTCAGTATAAAAATAAAGGCCTCCCACTGGACTGAAGTACACAGTCAACAAATAGCAGCCCATTACAAAACACGCCAAAACTGCTGACAGCTACATCCCTCTCTCTTGTTCTCTCCAGCTGAAATGTATGCAATAAACATCAGCTATGTCAAATGGGAATTGTTGCTCAGGGAGACTACGTGGCAACACTGGGCCTCAAATCTCTGAGCATTAAGTGCTTGTCTGATGTCTAAGCTGCCTGCAGAAGCAAATTAAAGCTATAACACCTTACAGTTAGCGCAGCTAGCTGACTCACCAGCTTGTGGCATCTTAACCCTTCAGCACAGTCACACCAGTTGTTACAAAGGCATATGATTAACACACATACACCCATTTCCTTATCACCAGTATGCTGTAGGGTTAGGGTCAGTAAACCTTCTAGGGAACATAATGTGGAATTTTTAGAATCTTACATTTATTAGAATGTTCAGAACTCCCCTGCTGAAGGATTAAGAGGCAGGACGTCAGTGTTTGATATAGAAATGCAAAAAGGTGTGTGTGGAATATGAAGTCGAATGGGGGGGAAATGCATTGACCTTTAAGCTCAAAATTAGATCGTCCTGGCTCCTACACGGTGATGTAAAACACTCTGGTGGACCCTTCAGAAGAGCAAGAGCTGACACCCTGTCCTTTATTCCTGTTTCAGTGGAAAACCTTCACTCAGATGAAAAGACGTTCACCCAGGGAGAGACAGAGAGAGAGAGAGCGCTAGAGAGAGCAGCGGGGGGAGAGAGACCTACATCAAATTCCCGGAATATATTTCGTAACAATTTCTTAAATTTGGCCCTTTGATATGTAAGTATGGAGTACAAAGAAACAATCAGAAGGCTGGAAAAGATTGAGGGAGCGACAGAGAGGAGACACGAGCTGGAGATACGGGTGATTCAAGACACCAGCGCGTGGTGCGGAATACAAACGGGGAGGGGGAGCCTGATTGGCTATTCTGTTCAGGTAGTTTGCTTAGCACTGCTGCTAAGAGAGACTTCTGATTGGTGATCAAGGCTCCACACATGCACAAACACACACTCTCACACTCCCAGTAAGAAAGGGGGAAGCACAACAACTGTTGCACATACAGCATCACCTGTATGTAGACTACAGTTGCCTTACCAACGCTTTTTGCTTGACTGCTTCAGCTTTCCCTGCTAATGTTATTATTATTTCTGCTATTAATCCAGATGGTGGTACCACAGCTCCTACCCCTTCTACAGTGTCTCCAGCTCCCATCCCTTTTATCACTTACCCTATGGGTCCTGTTAGTGTCTGCATAATTCTACCAGCACTTCCACTGTTCTATTAATGCCCGAGTGAATGCGTTCTGCATAATAGAACAGCAGTGCCAACTCCTGGCAGTAGCAACGCTGTTTGTCTTCTGCGCGCTAATTAAAATGACCGTCACATGCCCTATGCACGGGAACACAGGCAGCCCCAGAATGTGCCGCTCCCACCGTGGAACACGCTGTCCTCTCTCCCGCCGTGGAACACCCTGTCCTCTCTCCGGGTTCGTCAGCATGGGCCCAGAGCCATGCCTCATTTTCACAGGTCTGGACCCCTTTAAGAGCTGTGAAATGGGGAGAAGTGTCCCCTCTGTGGCCCTTGTCTTGCACTCCTCTTTCCTGTCCCTGCTTCTCCCCTCCTCTCCTCTACTCTTCCTCGCCCCCCTCCCCCCTCTCCTTGTGAGCTCTGATGTTGTGATCACTGCGGTAAATGGATTTGTTGCCACTAAGCCTGCATTTTGGGAAATGGGATTTTATGCAAATGCAAGGTTACGCGAAACGCGTGTGCAGGGAGGGGTTGGGGGGGGGGGGGGGGGGTGCACAATCACCGTGTAAACTCGGCTCGCAGTCGGCGTGGCTCTTATTTCACGCCAGGCGAGCCAGATTAGTGGTGTATTCATAATCCAGGGTTTCTATGGGCGGAGGGGAGAGGAGCGATCACAAAACAAGTCTGATAGATAATGGAGCTTAGGGGAGAGGAGAGAATAGCATAGGAGAGGCCTCTCTTAATATTGATTAGCCTGCACATCCATAAGTCTTCTTACGTCTCCTGTACTATATAAGGAGGACTATCAGGAGAGTTTATGAGTGGAATGCACAGACTATGGGTGTGTGTTTTGTTATTGTTGTTTCGTTTTGTTGCTCTCAGTAGGCCTAACGAGATAGGAGCGCCAACATACAGGAATATACAGTCTGGTAATTACTCTTATTTAGTCATAATTAGGATGGAGCAAAGCCAGAGATCATGAAGCAGAACCAAACTCATGTCTCCGCAAGTGGTAGCGCTGTGTTTACCACCAGTGTTGTGCAAGTTCACACTTCAAAAGAGATTGCTGCAAGTTCAGTTCACACAGCTTCAAATTCACCAGTTTACATTCATAGTTCATAATTATGAGGTTTTTTTTAATTCACAGCCCCAGCTAATTTCTTCTGTTTCTTTGTTTTAATGAGCTGCTTTGAGCTTATCTTTTCCGGTTGAATCTCCTCCTTCCCCATCTATTCTCAGTCCCCAATCATTATCACCTTTCACTGGTTGTGTATATAGTTCTGTATTTTACTGGTGGATGAGCAAAAACATATAAAGAAAAAAATTCCTTTGTTTTCTCATACATCAATCTACTCAGTACTCACTACCCACCTACCAAACACCATGCATAATAAGCACCTTGCAGGAACTTCATATGAATGTCACATGAATCTGTACCAACTAGTTCATAAAACTGCATCAAATGATGAACTTGTTTCAGCAGTATAGCTAGCTGCATTGTCTGAATCTCCATTTTGCAAAAAAAAAAAAAACAGTTCAGCTAGCCAGTGTTGTTTACAGTGCACCATGTGCGTATGCACTGTGTTTCACAGCAACCGAGGATTCAGTATCTTGCAAAAACCTGAACGACGCTAAAGTTCTCGTTCTTAAGTGTCAAACGGATACAGATACAGTAACTGTATCAAAACTGTTCATTAAGAAAATGTGCATATTCAATGAACACATACTTTAAGCACGTTCATGCAAAAAACTGTCAACTGCAATGGCTAGCACTAATAATATGCAAATCTAACTTTGCAGTACTTTTGTGCTTTAGAGGGCCTGTAGAGTATGTGGTCGTAGGGCTTTGGTGCTTAGGCATCCCTGTGTGCACTGAGCTGGGCTGGGATTGGCTGGGGGAAGACTGGTGCAGTGCAATGGGCCCCTGCCATGATAACGCAGGCTGCAAACACAGGCTCTGTTTACTCTGCGTATTGTTGTATTACCGCTGCTCCTGTCCAGATGACTAATGAATGTAGTTAAGCTAGATGGCTCCAACCACTCATAATGCTGAGTTATGTGGTGTGCACAAGCACAGAGCCCAACCAACGTCCACACTACTGCCGACCGCTGTGTCTGCTGCGTCCTGATCCACGCCACTGGGTCTTAGCGCCTCGTTGCAATCTCCATCGTCTGCTCACTCCATTTCTCATTTCCCAGCTCACAAGAAGTCACACACACACACACACTGACACACACACACACACACACACACACACACACACACACACACGCACATACACTTAGATGCTGGCATACTAACAGAGAACCTAGAGAAACCCCAGAACATTAATGGTGATTTATTTTTGAACACGCATAAACAGAATTTCCTGCACCACTACTTTATCTTTATCTCAATGACAGTCTTCCATGATTTTTGTTTGTTGCTGCAGTCTCTTTTTCTCTCAACCGTTGCCTCCTGCACACACATATATACACACAAAAATGCACTCACACACACACACACTCACACACACACACACACACACACCTGTGACTCGTGGAGCCACTGTCCAGTTTTTATGCAGATGCCCCATCTGCTGTGCTGCCATGCTCTCTCTCTGATCACCTAATCACAGGGGAGTACCTCTCATACCTCACAGTCACACCTGCTACCTGTAACCAGCTCTGACAGTCAAGCTGCCTCACACAGACACACACACACACATGCACACACTTACACAGATACAAATACATGGCAAACTCCTCCCCACTCACACACATACATGCACATGCATACACACACACACAAACACACACATACACAGATGCACTCACACACACACACACAGAAATGCATTCACTAGCCTCTACACACATATCCATGCATATATGTGTGCATGCATATACACGCACATACACACACTGCAGGCTCGCTTTGACTTTGTGATACACAATCTGGCTCAAGGCTCAACATTCTCAAAGGCTTGAAGCTGGCATGGACTCCATCTCTCACATATGCTTCCATAAGAACTTGGCAGTGATTGCAATTTGAATCAAAATTCTTTCTTTCTTCTTACATGCCCACACACACACGCACACACACACACACACACACACACACACACACACACACACACACACATACACACACATACACACACACACACACATACACACACACATACAGTATATGTAATTGTACATAAACTAGACACTCTGAAGGGTTATAGCCCAGTGGCCATGCATGTCACAGGCAGAGGTAATCTTTAATCTGTTGCACACTGACACAGACAGAGACAGACTTGCACCCAGGTCCACAGCATTCATCTGGTAGAGCTCAGAATATAAGTCCGCTCGCACACAGGCCCTACCCGCATTGACAGTCTCCCTGGAACGGACCGGTAACGAGCCAGCACCCAGCTACACACACACACGGTCTTTGACCGCATCGACCCATGCCAATAGGCACACATTCAGATGGGCAAAGCCTCTTAGCCTCCACGAAAAAAAGAAAAAAAACGCCAGTCGAGTCCAGCAGTGCGCAGCAGAGCGGCGAGGAACGATTCTGGACGGCTCCGACCCAACCGACCGGGTCCCCGTCTGACAGCCAGGCAAGCGTTCAAACGCCTCCTGCCCGGCAGGCCCACCTCAGAGGGGCAGTGGAGGGAAGAGGAAGGATAAGGAATTAGGGCTTTGATGAGAGAGAGAGAGAGAGAGAGAGAGAGAGAGGAAGAGAGAGAGATAGAGAGAGATGTGGCACATGCTTCTGTGTCAGCACCAGATATGGAGGTGAGGCCTTAGCAGACGGCGAGCACTGCGGAGGAGGAGGGCGGCTTCAGAGCCATGGCTGCAGCCAGCGGCCCCGTCCTCTCCCTCAGCAGCGGTGGCCTGCCCCTGTTTGATCAGATGCTGTGAGAGGGAGGGAGAGCTCTCTCATCCGCCTGCCTCTGATCATGACCGTGTCAGTCTTGCATGGGAAACGGTTCCACACGTGTTTCATTCAGTGCTCGCGTCAGTATTAACTGGACATGCACTGTTTGTCATGGTGTGTCTCTGTTATCGAGGCATCAACATTCTCTCTCGCTTTACCTGCTACCTGCCAAAATTCTGTTCATTTAGAGGAGGAAGTGATTTATTGTTGGTTAGTATGGTAGACCTGATCTGATTTCGCAAGGTTGAAATCCGCATCAATGAGCAGCTGTTGGGAAACTGTTGGCATAACAAGGCAGACACAAACAAAATATCCAGCAAATTTTTTTGGATGGATAAACTTAGTGTGTGTGTTTTTGGGAGGAATGCCACTCCATCTGTCAGCAATATGGCTGCATTCGAAGTGACCAGGATCCAGGGTTAACCAACCTGTTAACAGAGTGCAGTTCACAAACTGATCTTACTTCTCAGGTCGTAACTTAGAGATACGTGGTGAGCGGGTGTGTATCCATTATTCATCACTGTTATTTCATGAGCATCCAGGCGGAACATTTTCCCTTTGAAGTGGGGTCAGGTTAAAAGCCAAGTGTTGGACTGAGTGTGTATTGAATGTGTTATTTGGCCCCTCGCCCTGGAATGAAAGTGTTTCTGGCCTGTGCAGGTGGCTTGGAGGCCTGGGGCACTGATAGATTTTTTCCCATCTGAGGCAAGGTCTTGTTCGAGGTTTGGGCTTTTTTTATATACTGTATTGGGGCATTTTAGGAAATGCCTTTTCTTTTGGACAAGTAAGCAACAAGGATATAGTCCATTTTCCAAAAATTTGATAAATATCTCATGAAATTTCATCTAGTTGTTTCATAGAGGGATTGATTTGGAATAAAAAATATGTAAGCAAATCGATAAAGTGCCTTCCTTGCAGAGTCTCCAAACAGTGCGCTTTAGTTTTAAGTAGTATTTGCAGCAAGCCCTGTGCTGTAGCTTTGCAGAGTAAGGCCCCCGATGCCATAAATCTGGAGGGGGGGCGAAAGAGCAACCCATAAATTACCCTATTAGATTTAGAGGCCCAGACCAAAGCCACTGGCAGGGTATCTGGCTAATGACTTCCTAGCCGGAGCATGAAGCAGCAGTTGTTCTTTTGTCTCAGCCGGAGCAGGCTTACAGCAGAGTCGCCGACAACCATGCCAGACCTCTGCCGCTGCTGCAGAGGCGGACGCTCCTGTGGCGAGCAAAGCCTAGCGCGGAGGTAAAGGCCACGCTCCGGTTCTGCCCACCAAAACCCCCACACTGAGCCTCACAGAGGAGATGTGAAGTGACAGACGCTAGCTTTAACCCAGCGTCCAAGTCGGAGTTCTTGATTGCCACGGTTCTCCGTGAGTGAGTCACAGAAGAAAGCATTTGCATTCGCGGCAGACCCCTCCAAGCACAGTGAGCGCAGAACCGCACGCGGCGAAGCTATCGTGCGTAACAAGAACAAGTTTAAAGCAAATCAACCCAAGCATGTAAAGTTGATCAGGGAACATGCCGGACGTCAGCTGCTGGTCTCCGCAGATCCCACAGAGCACCATTAGAGTGACTTCAAGGTGGGATGGTGCCAGGTCCCTAAAAGGGGTCTCTGGCATGACTCATGCAGTAACAAGACTCTTGGGCAGTATCCTCTTACAGCAGTTGAAGGGGAGGGGAGGGGAAAAGTGTCACTGCAGTGTGGAGTGAAGTTGGAAACCGCTGGAAAGTTTGGAGTTGAAGGCAGAGTTGGGCGAGTCTGCCGGGCCAGGCAGCAGCAGCAGCAGCAGGGGAGCGTTTCATTAGCGGTGCCATGCTGTCGGCCGGTGTGGCAGGTCGGGAAGAAGGGGCTGCCGGAAAGCCCTCTGTGTCCCCACTGGCAGACAGCAGGGGCTCCGAGGACTGCTGCCACTGGCAAGAGCACTGTCATCCCGCCTTTTATTTTTTCAGTTTTCTTGATTTTGTTTTATTTATAGCCCCCCCCCCGGATCATCGGTTTCACAGTAAGGCCCCTGCCTGTGTGCCTAACTGCAGCATGCGGTCGCTCCCAACCGTGTTGTTTGAAGTTGTTGTAATCGTTATTACTCATTACACCCTCCACACTCATAATGGATGAACAGCTGAACCTCTGCACCAACCGCGGGGAACAGGTGTTTGCACAGGGGTGAACAGGGCGCCCCTGGGTCCCACATAACGATTCCTCGCCGCTGGCCGCTGTGTTTCAGTGATCAAGGGCCCTATGGTTCAGTCCATAATGCATGTATGATGTGCTGGGGTTGATAGTATGCTGTATATCACCCTGGCTCTCTCTCTCTCTCTATCTCTCTCTCTCTCTCCATGGAGGCTGGAGGGAGATGCTGAGTCTGTGTTTCTGGGAGCAACGCTGGTGCATCTGTGTCCTCCCTGCATGGGGGTGCCTCATACATCAGGGCAACCCCAGAGCCAAGGCCGTGGGGGTTGCCGATGGCTTTGTCGACCCAGCGCCGGTGTGGCCCTGGCTCTCTCTCTCTCTCTCTCTCTCCGCCCTTTCCTTCATCCGTGCATCGATTTGTTTTATGATTAAAACCTTTTAATTTCACCCCCGTCTAATCTCATATCATCCAACGAGATCTATGGGATGGAGAGGGGGGGGGGGTTGCAAAGTGGACGGCAGAATCTAATGAAAGGTTAATGGCTTGCTTATGAAGCCAAGTGTGGGGTGCTGATGTGTCAAGAAGGCGTCTCGGGCCTCTGGCTGCCATGCTGAGTGTGGTCCTCTCAGGTTGCCAGGAGTTCACCGTGAGGGAGGTCGTCTCGCCTCCTCAGCCTCTCCGTATTATAAGACTGTGAGTTTGAGACTTCCATTTTGAGACTAACATTTTCAGCGAGAAAGTTGAGGCAGTCTATAAATAATTGACACCTCAGCTGCTAATATCGCTGTTCATTAAAGATGATGTGCTCTTGGCCCTTCAAGAAAAGGACTTTATTTTGGCGGCATTAAAAATGTATCCGCTTGTTGTCCGGCGGGTTTTTCATGGAAAGAAAGGAGAAACTGCACAGCCGCATGTATAATTGAACAACGCATACTATGGAGCTCAGAATCTCAGCCTACCTGTCAGACACTACAGCCCTTAAAGACGTGCATAGAAATACGCAACTTTCCCAGCATGTGTCTGCTTTGTCTGTAGTACATATTCACCTCTCTCTCTCTCTCTCTCTCTCTCTCTCTCTCTCTCTCTCTCTCTCTCTTTCTCTCCCTCTCTATTGTTTTTGCACTCATTATTCTCCATCCTCTCTTTCCTCCTTGCTCGTTTCCTCGTTGCTCTACCCTTCTCCATTCCCTCCCCCTTTTCCTCGTTTGTCTCTCTCTAGTTCCTTTGCCGGATCTATTTGTGTTCCAGGTTCTCAATGCCAATAAGTAGTCTCCCACTGGTCATGATAAATAATTTAGTCTATTTGAGGAGGACGGCTACCGCCAGAGGGAGCGAGGCTGTTGTCGTTATTAATTACATATTGGTGTGAATCTTTGGTTTCAGTGCCAGTAATTACAAGCCTGGGACCGTGCACAGGCGTAATTATGTCATAAGCAGGGGTCGCATTAACGTTACAGTACTAATGTGTGAGCCACAGAGGGGTCACTCGCATGCTCTGGCTTCCTTGTCGAGGAGTTTTTGTTGTCACGGTTATTACAGATTTACGAGTTAGAGGTGGCATTTGTGTGTGTGTGTGTGTCTGTGTGTGTGTGTGTGTGTGTGTGTGTGTGTGTGTGTGTGTGTGTGTGTGTGTGTATATGTTTCCTTGTTGTCACGGCACATCTGCAGTAAGTGAGTTTAGAGACTTGGCCCACGTTCCTTGTTCTTCTCTGAGAGAACTTTGCATTCCCATGAATCATGTCTCTCTCTCTCTCTCTCTTTCTCACTCTCTCTTTTTATTCTCCCCCCGACAGCTCCACACCTGCACTTCTGTGTTTCAAACACCATGCTGAGCACCCTGGGATTTCCAGGAGGGGAACATTTCTGTTTTTTTTATTCTTATAAATAGCCTCTCCCCCATTCTGCTCCACCTGTCTGGGAGCAGAGCAAAGCAGCAGCAGCAGAAGGACCTCCATGACTCACTCCCTTTACACTATTCTGTGCACACGGGCGTCCAAACACGTGCCAGATTTATGCTGGTGGCAGCAGTGGGATACATCTTCCTGTCTTGTGCTTGGCTCTGAGGCAGTCCGTCTCGAAGCCCCCCAAGCCTCCTTTGTTAGCGCGGGCTCACGCTCCGAGGAATGTTAAATGAAACAAATGGTGTCACAGATAAGGCATAGCTTCAGTTTTAGTATCCATCTAAGAGAGGCAGGATAGTTAGTATGACAGAGAAATGAAAGTGTCAGAGCGTTCGCAGCACGCCACCAGGAATACTGTCCTGTTCTCTCTCTCTGTCTCTCGCTCTCCTTCTTTTGTCTCTCTTACTCTCCATTGATTTGCTTCTAATGTTCATTTAATATTCCTGCACACAAATCAGAGGATTTGTCCTCAAGGACTTAATTTTCAAGTATAAAAATGGGGATGTTATGCTTTAAATGTCTGTGGGGTAGATGTAGCCTTGTGTGTGTGTGTGTGTGTGTGTGTGTGTGTGTGTGTGTGTGTGTGTGTGTGTGTGTGTACATCGCTATGTACTTGCCATTATCCTTTTCAGGTCCTCTATTGTTTTTCCTCCAGGGTGAGATGTATCACTTTTGTTCAATGGCAATGGGCCCTTCTCCAGAAATTTCAATGACAGAAAATTAGTTTGAAAGCCCTCCTTTTTCTCCCTGTGCGCAGGAAAATAGATGGAGTTGGCCTCGCGCTCAGCACTCCATCGTGCATCAATGTAGCAGAAAGGCGCCTGTACTTTCTCTCTCTCTCTCTCTATGTCTCTCTCTCTCTTTCCATCACGCCTCCCTCTCTCTATTAGTCTGAAAGATTGACCATTTCTCCAGCCTCCCCTGCCTGCCCACTCGCCCCCAAAATCAGACACTCTCCACAAGTGATGCACCCATTCGCACCGCAGCAAACCAATCAAAGGCAATGAGGAGACAATAAGCATCTGTTAGAGTAGGTCGTGATGAATGTGGTAAAGGAAAGGCAGCCATTATAGGCAGTGTCCTGAGTATGAGTCGTGGGAAGGAGGCCCGTTAGCAACGGCGGTTTGTCATGGCTGCGGCGCGTAACCATCCCTGAGTGACTCTGATGGCCGCCGTCTGTCGACGGAGATTGGCGGTGATTGTCCAAGTGAGTGCTCAAACGGCAGTGATGGCTCTGCCATTGGGCACTGAAACATCTATCCATACATCAGTCTGTTGGGCTTATCCGGATTGTCAGCGCCATCTCTTTAGCGATTCCAGTGGGATCCCTATTTAGTGTCCGCATGTGTAGAGAAGGTAGCATAATTGGAAGACAGTTACTCTCAGTAACCCAAAGTTATTGAGTTATAACAGAATCATGATTACTACATAGAGAACATATCTGTCTAATGGATGTCCAAGAAAGACCTCAATTGCAAATAAAGCCTTAGGAATGGAATATTTCTCTTAATCTACGGGCATGCCAGACAATCGAACAATAAAGCAGAATCAGGGAAAGACACTTCCTCTCTCAAGAATCTTGGAGTTTAAGTGAAAGAGCCAAGGGCAGCTGAGGAGTTTTTACTGCTCTGACACTTATAGCTCTCTCTGCTTTAATGTCACCATTAAACACTGTACCCTGTGCAGTGAGAAACGCCCCTCAATCCTCTGAAGTTATTAAGCGCTGCTGTTCCAATTACACATCTCGGGCAGTTTCTGTCCCCATGAATTTAACAGAGCTCTCCCCCACCTCCAAATGTAATCAATCCCCGGCCATTTTATATTGCTGCACTTGGATCCTATGTAATTTCATGCGTTAATATAGTGCAGTAAATGCTGCTGTTACTTACAGCTGCACATTATGGTCACATCGGCAGTCGGCGAGACTAACCTTACCTAGCCTAACCTAATCCTAGTTATTAAGAGATACTGTGTGCTGAGACAAAATGGTTAATAGGATTCTAGTATATATATCCATATCTAAAATATATATCCAGTGTAAATATATATTGGCAAGTCCAGCTTCTCTTGGTTGGAAATAAGATGGGAAATTGACAGAACACAGACCCAAGAGAGCCTGAACTCTGTAGATAAATCTAATCAAAATAGGTGCCAATTCACTCACCTCCGCAACTGTTTCAGTGCCACGACATTCCATCATATGCCACCAATCATTTACCAACACAATCAGTGCGCTGGAGCTTGGTGACCTGCTCGCTATTGTCCTTTGACTCTCTGCATTATTGTCGCCCGCCTGTCCTTGGACTTCAGGGGGAGAGGATTCAGGGGGGGGGGCGATGTGTCTTTTTCTATATATTCTTTTCGGGGGGAGAGATATTGAGATCAAAGTGAGGTGAGGCGCCCGGCGTGAGGCTGAGGCCCTGCAGCTGAGAGTCAATAAACTGTCGATGATGAGTTTGTGTTCTTCCCCCGTGCGGAGGTCACTCCCCGAGCTGCCAGCTTGAAGAGGGTAATTATGCCCTCCAGACACCGCGCTACTTTTTATTTCATATCGTGATCGACTCTGTCTGTTTTTCTCTCTCCGTCTCTCGCTCTCTTTCTTTCTTTCTTTCTTCCTCCCTCGCTCATGTTTATGTTCCTCTCAGAGGAGGGTGTCACAAGGGCCAAATAGCCCTTGAAAGAGAGTTGAGTCAAGCGAGAGATGCGAGTTTAAGATTGCTACTGTATAGCATTAGCTGCAGGCAGTCCATATTTATTCATGACGCTTAAAAAGAGTCTTTATCGGGCGGCTAGCATTAAAGATTAGCATTTTACATAGCTGATGTGCGCTACTTCAGAGATGCTGAGAGCCCAGAAGCATTAGCTCAGGATCATCCTGTTACCATAATCAAACAGACCTTATTGTGTCTTGTGCTGCCAAATAGGTTAAGAGGTTAGCCGTGCTTTTACAGTGTTCTTAAATGGGAGACAGGGATGAGAGAGATAGGCCATTGGGTAGCCACTGTGTATGAGCACTCTGGACAGTCCTCCAGGAACTGGGCTCAGCCTTTCAGAGCTGGGTTTCAATCAGATGTGGGTCACCTCATGCTGATGCTGGACTCCACTTCAGAGAGATAAGAGAGAGCCTTGTGTTTTAGGTAGTGCAGAGAACAGCCAAGAGAGAGAGAGAGAGAGAGAGAGAGAGAGAGGACAGAAACAGACAGAGAGCAAATGGATTGCTGGAATATGATATCCTGCACTGGATCATGTTGTCATATATGATGCTAAATGTTACCTGAAATGTTGCTTGGGTCGTTTTCCTTTTTATGTCAGCATTGATTAGTCTGCACAATGCACAGGCATTGCAGCCAGCCCTGAATTCAAAGATGCAGAAGGCACTCTCTAAGTCAACGCCATTGTTTAGACAGATTAGCAACAGCAACCAGGCTGATTAAGGATTGCCTTTTAAAGTTTGAAGAGGTGTCATGTTAAGGCCTTTCAGTTGTCTGCATTCAGCCTTTTTTGCCCTCCAGCTTCCTTGAACTCCATACACCCATGTGTTTAATACTGTTTGATAGAGCAGCTGGGAAATTAGCTGTTTAGAAGCTAACTACGGTTGCCTCCTCACTACCTCACCTGCAGTGACGTGCCGTGAGGTTCGCAGCTGGTGCGGCACAGAAACCGGAAGTGATTACGTCATTCCGATTGCTAGTTGTTTAAAAAAAATAGAAATGTATAAATCATACATGTATATATGCTTATGGTTTAAAAATTGTCATCTCACCAGAACTGAAAAAACTTTATGTTTTATTGTCTAATACTATTAGTTTTAAACAATCGTTTTTTTTTATTGTAGTCATGCGGCTCAATAGTTATTAAGATATAAGATATTAATAGTTACAAGGTAGCGTATGTAGCCCTCCCACCAATGATATGGCTCATTTAATTTTGTCTAGGGAAAATATAACTATGTTGGTGGGATGCTAATTTAAATTACCTTTTACACAACTCGGACACTTGAATTCGCAGTGTAGAAAAAAAAACAATTACAAATGTATTTACACAACGTATTAACAAGCAAACAGTTAAACACCGCAGACATAGCACACAATACCAAAATGTTCTACTGACCGGTATAATTTAAAGTTGGCGCATTTCGTTGGAGCTCTTAACCGTCAATTTGAGGTGAAACCAAAGTAATCCACTATGTTGTGTACAGTTCAGTAGAAATCCGTTGTCCTTTTCATGAATATGTCCCGTTGGGAAACTTGAAACACTCCACTGCAAATGTCAATACCTTCTGTCCCGTCGTTTGAAGCAAACATTTTAGCTTCGCCATTGGTCTCCCATTACTAATCATTTCACGTTTGCACTGCAAGTCCAGTTTTGAACTGCTTCAGCTTAGCAATACAAGCAAGTGTAGAAGAAAAACGACTTTTAGAACCAAAATATACTCGACAATTGCGCTCTCGCTCGCCTCCCTTCTTGAAGCAGTGGTACTGTCTGCCTCACTAAACAATATTTTTCAATGCGTTTTGATCTCAACTCAAAAGTTCTACGCTTGCGCACGCATGCGTTTAACCCAGTTTGGAGTGATTGCGCAATCTTTAGTGCGGCACTGGCTCAGCTGCCCATAGACAGCAATGCATCTGCCTCCCTTGACGGCATGTTCATTGGCTGATCACTGTCACTGGGAACCGGAAATGCACAAATTCAGCGATTTTGATAATAAAAATGCTCGAAATGACACTCGTAACACAGATAACTAGAGAAATATGAATATTTGTTTTATAATACATAAATATATATTTATCCTATGACTGCACGTCCCTGCTCACCTGAGTGAGATCAGGAGCCTCCTCACTACCTCACCTGAGTGAGATCAGGAGCCTCCTCACTACCTAACCTGAGTGAGATCAGGAGCCTCCTCACTACCTCACCTGAGTGAGATCAGGAGCCTCCTCACTACCTCACCTGAGTGAGATCAGGAACCTCCACACTACCTCACCTGAGTGAGATTAAGAGCCTCCTCACTACCTCACCTGAGTGATATCAGGAGCCTCCTCACTACCTCACCTGAGTGAGATCAGGAACCTCCACACTACCTCACCTGAGTGAGAATAGGAGCCTCCTCACTACCTCACCTGAGTGATATCAGGAGCCACCTCACTACCTCACCTGAGTGAGATCAGGAGCCTCCTCACTACCTCACCTGAGTGAGATCAGGAGCCTCCTCACTACCTCACCTGAGTGATATCAGGAGCCTCCTCACTACCTCACCTGAGTGAGATCAGGAGCCTCCTCACTACCTCACCTGAGTGAGATCAGGAGCTCACTGGATATGACCTCCACAGAGCACCAGCAACCATGCTGCTTATGTGACAAAATAAGTAACCTCACACAGCATGCAGAGCCAACCTCAACTCGGAACTTCTCCACTCCGCTTGAATAACCGGTTAGAGTTTAGTTGATGTTATGTTATTCTCAGCACTTTGCACACCCAGTGTATTATACATCGTAAATTCGTGTACCCTAGTGATTCAACACGGGACACAGGATTTAATTTGCCACCATGGGATGATCTGTATTAAAAGGGACGGGTGGCCACCCTATTGCTAACAAATCCCAAATTAGTAATCAGTGCACTTACAACGACCCCCTGTGCCTAACTGACTAATTTCATTAACTGACTCACATTTGCAGTTAGGATCAAAACAACAGGACAATCAAAGAAGCCGCTACCAAACACGCCATTCAACAGAGACATGGCCTCCAAGTTTGGAAGCACTAAGCCACGTAGACATATAGCCAATCAGCGCCTGGGGAGACCGACAGTCTGTTGTATCCCATTGAGTGTGCTCAGTCCCTCGGCGAACTGGTGCTGAGCACCATAAATCTGCAGCCCCTTTTGCCTGTAAATCACTGGTGTGGCCGTACTAAATCAGCGTCGTTTGAAAAGAGGGGCAGGCATTTTGAATTGCAGTGATTATGCTAATCTGGTGACAGGGGAGCGTCCTGTTGATGGAGTGGTACATTAATATTTAGAGGCAGTGTGTCAGCATGGGACCCAGCAAGCAGTGTATCACTGTATGTGTGTGTGTGTGTGTGTGTGTGTCTGGGTGTGTGTGTGTGTGTGTGTGTGTGTGTGTCTGGGTGTGTGTGTTTGTGTGTGTGTGTCTCTGTGTGTGTGCGCACGTGCAAGCCCTCTCTCAGGCAGGAGTACCCAATGCAGTTCCCTTTAGCCAAACCCCTACCTGTTTTGAAGTAGTGCAAATCGCTCAATTATTGATCCATGTATTATTAAACAGATCTGGTAATTGGCTGGGCTCTGCTGGTGATCGGGCACAGAGAACCCGGGCCACAGCATGGGGTAAATGGCCAGCGCTTTAAACTCTAACCCACTGCCTGTTATAGACAGTGGCAGTTCGTAGAGGAAAAGACAACGTCACGGAAACTTTAACAAGCCTAGACAGTTTAAGAATTATGCAGCTAAGGGAGAAGAGGGGAGGTGACTTACTTTTGTGACTCAGAAGTGTCTGTGTCTGTCTTGGTGGTGAGTTGTTAAGCATTAACGGCACTGTGCTGTGAGCTAGGCTATCTGTCATACAGCAAAGTGGCTTTGATGTGTGTGACTGACACTATCGGCCTCCCTGTGAGACGCTGCCATTGTGGCCGGTAGGGTGACAGCTAGAGGCAGCCTGTCCCAGTGAGTGTGGCTCGGAGACAGGCTTACAAGAGAGAGGAGAGGCTGCCAAAGGGTGCCTACCGACTCCACAGCAAAGACTGACAGAACCGGACTAGCCTGTGATTACCCATTCCTCCAGTCAATGCCAAGGGTGGTGTTTGTCACTGATACTGGCATTGGCCGATCCCATTATTACCAGCTGGTGAATAATATTGTCAGAATGACAAAATAAAACAGTATTATAACTCAGTCATTTCGTATATATTTATTAAATGTGCTGTTGCTGTCACTTCACCAGAGATCAAAATAACAACTAAAATCATTTCATTTCACTGAGACAATCTCTATATTCCTGGGGGTAGGGGGGGCATGCAATTGCAGAATTGGATGAGAGACAAAGTGTGTGTGAAAGAGAGGATCTGAGAGGGGCAAATAGAGAGAGAATATTAGAGGGGGAGAAAGAGAGAGAGAGAGCATATTAGAGAGGGAGAAAGAGAGAGAGGGAGATTATTAGAGGGGGAGAAAGAGAGGAAGGTGTTTACCTGTTCCAGATTTGACGTGTGGCTCAGAGGAGGAGTGCTGCTTCAGTGGCTTGGAGTGACATGTGACATCTCAGCATTTAATTAACCCAGCAGGGGCCGAAAACACCCTGGCGACTCCAGACAATTACCGTCCTTGACGTGGCCCAGATTTTTCCCATCCGAAGCCATTCCCATCCCAATGAGCTTGCCAGACAAACAAAGACATTACACGCGCCATTTTCTTCGAGCCCACCAGCAGTATCCCTGTGAGAATGCGAGTCACTCGGAATAAGAAACGTGTCCGAAACTCAGTGGCCTCCGCTGTTGTTTATTTAAAGTCCCATTTCCTGATCTAATGGGAATGCAGGCCTGTTAATGGTGCATTTCAATGCTTCCATTCTGGCGCAATGATTGGAAAGCCACAATGGCCTTTGAATAATGCTGTGAGGTGTGAGGACTCAGAGTTAATCAGCATCAGCACATCAACACACACACAACACACACACACACACACACACACACACACATACACACACATACATAAATACACACACACACACACACACACACACACACACACACACACACACACACACACACACTAGGCCCTGGAAGTGAGCAGTGGCTGTGCTGTGCCTGTTGTTCCTATTCAGGGAGCACTTGGTGCAGTCCGGCTGGGATCGAAGAGAGTGAATGCCCTGGGCTTGCTGCAGACTAATACTGCCGAGTCTGTGTGTATGTGTGTGTGTGTGTTTGTATGTGTGTACGTGTATGTGTGTGCTTGTATGTGTGTGTCTCTCTCTCTCTCTCGCTCTCTCTAAGTGTGTGTGTGTGTCTGTGTGTTCTGATAAGAGCCATTCCTCCTCCCCACTGAGGGAGCGGGGAGCCTGCTCGGCATGGCAGAGCAGCAGCATTGTCAGGGGAAGGCATTTGACTCCTCTCGTCTGCGTCCGCTTTATTTAGATGGGTCATCCCGTGTCAAGTCAATTCCCACATAACCATAAAAAAAAATTGCTGAGACTCAACAGAGTGCCCAATTCAATCTCTCCACAATGAAATCTTAACCCCAGCCCCAGCCCATCCCTACGGGAGAGCAGAGGAGAGGAGAGGAGAGAGCACAGGAGGGGAGGGCTGTATTCTCATTCCTCACCTGCCTCTTTTCATGATGGGGATGCCAAGAAGAAAAAAGAAAAAGAAAACACAACGAGGAAAAAGATAAGGACATCTGCCCTTTGAACCAGAACGAAATGTCCTTGAGTGGCTCTTCCATTTTAAAGCACTGAGTTGCTGAGTTGGGTTCGGCCCATTATTAACACATCTCTCCTCCGGCTCAGGTTACGTCTCACTCAGAGCTCAGCCTAATGGCCCACTTTAGTCTCACAATGTGTGGAATTGTCTGGGAGCTTGTTTTATCCAAGGGACTCAGCTAGTAAAGACACTAATGGTAGGCTTTGTCTTATGAAAGCACAGAACATTGAAGGCTGAACAAGGTTTTGAAGAACTGGATATTCAAAATCAATAAAATGGATGACATAGAGTGTGGCAGAAAAAAACAAGACATGAAAGTACTAGAAAATGCAAGAACAGAGAGGAAGGACTCAAAGCAAAGGAAAAGGAACGTGTGTGTGTTTGTGTGTGTGTGTGTGTGTGTGTGTGTGAAAGAGAGAGATTGTGTGATTTATAAGTAGTAGTTCATTTAGTATTGCAGCAGGGAGTCTTGTATCGAAGGGGAAGGGGAAGGGGAAGGGGAGGGCGGGTAGTGTGCACAGGAGTGGGGTCTTAGTGAGAAGCTTGTACACCTCCAGCAAAAGTCCTCACCTGGGCTGATATCCCTCCAGCTAAAGGAAGGAAAGGAAGTTGTGTGCCTCTTGTTAAGCCCCCCTGCGCCCCCACTGGTCCTGCGGTGGCAGTGCAGAAGCTGTGGTGCTTGCAGGGAGAGATTCATTGATTCATTGGTCACACCTGCCTAGGTTTGCCCAGTGTATAGGGAGCTGCCCACACCTCTCTCCCTGGCTCTCTCTCTCTCACACATTTCTATGTTTCACACACACACACACACACACGCACACACACGCACACTGATTTCCTTGTTTTTTGTCTTGTTTGTCTATTCAATAAATACTTTAAAGGTACCGTATGTAACAATTGTACCTTAAAATAACAGCTTGAAAAAAATTGTGTCGCTACAATGACTTTTAATAGGCCGATTTCCGCCTCCTTCACTGCCATCGGGGGTCTGTACTCAAATTACTACGCTATGTAACTTTCTTGGCGATGCCCGCCGCTCGGGCGGAAGTAGTTCGACCTGCTTTCTGGCTAGCTTATAATAAATTACACTTTCCAATGTCGTTACACTTTCTAATGTAAATTCTGAATTTGTAGCTTTTTGGTGTTACAATATTGTATTAGATCGCACGTAGGCGACTCCACATTCAAACACTTAGAAAACATTGTAGGCTCAAAACACGATCGGTATTTCTTCTAAACTAAATGTTGTCATTCTTTTGGTTGAATTAGCATTCATCTCCGATATCACAATGAATAAAACTCTGCAGTCATATTTCTGTAAAATCTTTGAATATTCTTATCTTGGTTGACATATTCGCTGTTTTCTGATCACGTCTTCACTGACTCCACTCACCGGTATACAAGTGAATGTGTTTTTACGACACTGGAGTAAACGTTAATACTAGTAAAAACCTTTGGGGGGAGCTCCAAGGGAATCCTGCATATTATGCCTTTAATTTATTTAAAATCAAACCTTTTGTCAAAGTCCCTTTTTATGTTCTGGTCTCACGAGCAGGGCCGTAACACTCTTTTGATAAGACACTTTTTCACAACTACATTGTTGCGCTGTTGTTTCGTGTGTGTGTGGGTGTGTGTAGGTTGGTGTTTGTGTTTAGACTGTGTTAGTATTGTTTGCTAGCCGACAGGCTAATGGCATGCCTGCAGCTCCTTGGCAATGTAGGAGGTGATGGATGCTGAGAACCACTGCCTGAGGCCGCAGCATCTCATGTGTTTAATTATAGGGAGCGCAGGGCACTGTTAACCCAGGCGGCCCATGTGAGGAGCACTGCCCAAACAGGTTACTGGTTCAGGCCCAGGGCTGACAGTTCACGTTGTTGTGGATGAGTTTGTTTGTGAAGGCATTCCCACTCATCATATTTGTTGGTAAACCAGATGCCCACACAAGGATCAATGTGCGTGTGTGTTTGACTTTTTGTATTTAGTTTTTTCTTCTTCAGGTAGAATTTATATTAGATACTGATGAAAGCCATAAAACGTATTATTGGCAACTGACTGTTGATTCCTATCAGTTAAATGAGATTTTCGGCTGACAGATGGACTGGTTTTATCGCTGTGCAGTTTGTGCGGCGAACCCGTGTAATTAATTAAAATAATTACATTCACTTCCACTTATGATGTTTCAGTGATAACCCACAACCACGAACCCAAACATCCCAGAGGATCTTGCAAAGCAATATCAGATTTTCTACTGTCTGCATGTGTGTGTCTCTGTGTGAGAAGGGAGGGGGTGAGGGGAGGGGAGGGGGGCGGCGTCATGTTGTATTCGCCTGTACTCAGAAGGAAAAGGGTTGCTTGTAGTTTTCAGGGATGACATCAGCCCATCTCTATTTTCCTCCCCCTCTTTACTGCCCTCTATAGGCTATCCTCTCATACAGTAAACTTTCTCACTCTCTTTCCCCGTCTCTCATCTTATGCGGAAAATATGTGAACTTCCTTGTTAGTTTATTTATGCCATGAATAATGCATCGCCTCTGACACGGTGGAGCAACTCACTGACAAGAACTAAGTTGACGGGAGAAAAGCCGGTGAAAACAAACATGAAAAGAAATTTCCATTAAGCATGTGGGAATACTGTGTGTCAGCGTGAGGTTGGAAAGCGTTTGTATACTGGAGCCGCTAAATGCAGTCTGCCACATTACAACACTTAGACATGACTCCAACTCAGACCGAGGAACCACATCAGACATGTCTCCATATCAGACATGCCTCCATCTCAGACTTGGGAACCACATCAGTCATTGAGATGTGCCTCCAAAAACAAAAGTTCCACTGACAGCATCATTTATGGGATAAACAGCAGCCCCAGAAAATGGCCATTCTGTTTAGCACTGAAACACAGAGAACAGAGGTTTATACAGGTCAGTGTGCAGTTTTATTATACGCTAACAGCAGAAATCTTGACGCAAAATCAACGTTTATGCGTCTATAGTTTACAGCCTGTGACATGGTGTGATTGTGGGGAGAGAGTTGGGTGAACTTGGAGTTGTTTGAGGAGGGACTTCAGTCCAGCAGTCTGAGTTCAGTTTGGACAGGCTGCCCAGAGCAGCCGCCACTTCTCTATCCTGTGGCCGGCTGCAGCCAAACTCCGCTGTAATTAATCATCTTGCCAGATGCCAGTGCTTCCCCGGTGAGCGCAGGCCCCACACCGCTGCGCTCAGTCAGAGGGAGGTGTGTGTGTGTGTGTGTGTGTGTGTGTGTGTGTGTGTGTGTGTGTGTGAGAGAGATTGTGTGTGAGTGAGATTGTGTGTGAGTGTGTGAGTGTGTACGTGCCTTATTTGCAAGCCTACCTTGTGGTGTGACTCAAGTGCAGTTGAGGAACTTGTTTCACCTCTCTCAGTAGTTCTCCAGGCCATACTCAAAAAGTGTCTCTCAGAGCCCCTGGAAAAAGGGCATTGAAGTAATTATGCTTGCTGATTCATCTCACGCATGGGAAAGTACCTTGTGTGGGCATGCACAGAAATACTTAATTCTTTCTGTTGATGACCAGTCTGAATGGTAAATTATTGTCCATGTATCCTGTATATAAAGCTTTTAACAGGCAACTATAAACAAAATAATGAATCATTTCTATCAAAAATGGCATTTTGTGCTGTCCTGCATCACACAAATAGCCAATTGTCATAATAATAAACTACAAAATGTGGTGGACATATAAGGCTATATAATATGATGATAATAATATGATGATAATCCCCTTTATCCACCAAACTCCAGTGTGTTATCACATATATTCATAGTTAAATATCACACACCATAATGCAATGATGTGGCCGCCTGGTCCCGCATCACATCTCTCACAACCTGAGTGAAGCCTCTCACTGGCATTTGAGTGCTGCACTTGTGGTGTATGAGCCAGCAACATCTGCCCGTCATCACCGGCCCTTCTCTGACCCCCCCTTCCCCCCTCCCATCAAGCCACCCACCAAGAGCAGCTCTGCCTCTTCCCCCTGATCTGGTGAACGGCAGGAGAGTGGGTGTGGGTCGTTTCAATAAGAGACCTCTGGAAAACCCAGGGAGAAATATAGAAATGAACAGGAGAGGCCGAGCTGCCACAGATAGGTAGATAGATAGATCAAAGGTTTTTTCCTTTCTCTCTCAATCTCTCTCTTTCTCTTTCTGTTTCTCTCTCTCTCTGTCACTCTCTTTTTTTGTTCTCCTGCTCTCACTTTCCTCCGTCTTGTCTTTGTATTGGGTCTGATCTCGACACGAAACCTGCTTTTCATCAAGTTTGCGTATGCAGTTGGATGATGTGATTGAAGTGATTGTTTGGCGGGGGCTCGGCGGGCTGACCCCACGTCCCTGACTTCTCTGCTTTCTCTCTCTGTCTTTCTCTCTCTCTCTCTCTCTCTCTCTCCCTCTCTCTCTCTCTATCTCTCTCTTTCTCTGCTCAGTCTGTCTTTTATTTGGGTTTAATCAGCCAGAGGTACATGGGAGTGCTTGGGGCTCTGAGGGATATCTGCTTCTTTTCTTTGTAATTTATGAACACCCCTTCCTAACCGTCTGCTTTCTCTCTCTCTCTCTCTCTCTCTCCCTCCCTCCCTATTTGTCTCTTAGCTGTCCTTCAAGTGTCCATTTCACTGAACAAGGTTGAGCTGAGCGTGGGGGAGTCCAAATTCTTCACCTGCACAGGTACAGTAGAGACCATTACATTGTTATACCCTGTCATCACTGTTTTATCTATTCCTCTGATTTACTTACATGCCATGTTGAATATAAATGTAATAGATTTTAGTTGGGTGAATAAGTCCATCAACCCCCTTCTGTAGTCACTCACAGCATCAACTTGTCAATAAACTCACCCAGACATGTTTTTGACATCTATTTCAGTCTGTTGGAGAGGATCCTTATAGTCTTGTCCTAATTTTCCCAAGAGCGGTATGCCTTCTCATGGCTTACCATGACTTATCATGTGCATTTACTATAACTGAAAAACAATAATGACAACTAAATTGATGATGGCCCTTTTATAAGTAGTTCTCAGGTTAGGATAGCTAAGGACACATGTTAGTTGGTTGCAGTGGCTTATCCTCTACAGCAGCAGATTCCATCAGTCAAACACCCTGCCCACAGCCCTGCAGAAGAGCCACTGCTCAACACAGGTCCAATTCATCAGCCTCAGTACTTTCTCTGTTTACTTAACTCCACTACCAGACTGCACCAGCACCAGACTCCTGCTGCATGCAGAGATTACCCTGTAGCCCTGTAACTCCCTGAGCCCTCGCGGCACATCTCTCAGCCCATAAACCCATCTTCCTGGCTCGGGGAGCCAGAGGTGTTGTGTCCCCGGTGAATCAGGTTAGCTCCAGGCTTCTTGTTTTCCACATGGCTGGGCTCCCCCCCGCCAGCTTCCACCCTGCAAGCTCCAGTGCAGTTCAGCTCCTCCACGCTCAGCCAGGGCAAGTGGGGAGCTGACATGCTGCTATCATGGAGGAGGAGGAAAGACGATGAGGATGGAGCTGGAGGTGGAGGTGGAGAGGTTGATCCACGCTTACCCCTGCTGGAGCGAAGCCAGAACACGGTGTGGTGTTGCGCAACACTGTGAGGAAACGCCTGGCTCTCTCTCCACGCAAGCAGCACTGACGGCTTACATCCTTGAAGCACAGAGGTCAAACACCCGCGGGGTTAGTCGTGGCTTTGTAACCAGCGCTGGCGGCAGCATGAAGGGCAGAGTTACCGTTAAACACCTCAGGCCAACTCCAACACTACCAGAAAACAAAACTGAATGATTTTGAAACTATATCAAAAATGAAACTTTCTGACATTCTGTTTTCTATTGCTTGTATTAACCTACTATTCAAGCGGCATTATTGACATCAATAGTCATCAAGGAACTGGTGGTGCAAATTATATTCAGCTGCTCTGAACATTTGTTCATTCTCTCGAATTCCCTGCCTCAACTGAGTCAATAAGTAAAAACAGTTGATACACATCATAATGACACCAGTTGGCTGTTTATTTGAAGTGTATCTGATGTTATCAGGCACCTAAAAAATCCACAGGGTGTCAAGGAACTCACTGATCCTGTTCCCTTTGACACTAGAGAGCCGTTACTGACAGCCAAACCGGCCCCAGCTGCACAAGAGTGCGATCAAGCTCAGAATCACTGCATTACAGGCGCCCCTCTCACCAGACAATGATTCCAAGCCCACGGCCATGATGTGCCAAGATGTAGCAGGAGGTACTGGGGTGCCCCTCTGCGTGTCTCTGCGTGTCTGTCCTGCCAGTTCAGGCCGACAGCGTTATAAGGCTCCTCTGTGTGTCAGGGACCTCTGTGTGAACACAGCACCACGAACAGGCTGCCTTATCATTTTTATCACTGCGGTTCCTCCTCCCAACCCAGCTCCACATGACAAATAATGAAGTCTGTATATAACGGATTCATCTGCAACAGTGCCTTCCTACTTTCACGCAGTGCATGAAATATGACACACTGTGCAACACTGCGTCAAGGCAGGAAAACATACGTGTGTCTTTGCTGTGGAATGAGGAGTCGTGTGGAGTCAGGAGGAATACATTCTTCTCTTTGTTCTTTTTATCATTATTTAAACTGTATGGCTTCTTAGCAAATTAATATTTTACAGTGCCTTTCCACCTTACTGTTAACCCATGTTTGTGCTAGCGTTCTTCCAGTGTTTTTAATAATCTCAGGGATGTTGTAGACAATCCTTTAATGTTATGTGTGCTGTGCAGGCACTTTTTCACGTCTCTGCTGGCTCCAGGCTTTATGCGTGCTGAGCTTCGTCCAAACAATACACTTGGAGAGTCAGTCAGATTCTTACTATTGTTCTGCACCAGAACACTATTAGCTAAGTACATGTATGCAGAAGACAGATCTTTCGGAAGGAGCTTGTGTTAAAAAAAAACCATGCCGTTTATAAGCACTAGGCAAATAGCATCATCCAACATGGCTTCTCACCCAAATGAGTTTGCATGGCCAATGGTCTGCTTAAGAGCTCTACGAGTGATCAGTGTAGATCCTCTCACCTGCACATCATGCTTATGCCTAAGTGTGTGTGTGTGTGTGTGCTTGTGTGCTCAAGCCTATGTGTGTGTGGGTGTGTGTGTGTGTGGGCATGCTCAGCTCAGCAGCCACTCATCCGGCTGAGACCGAGTGCAGTCCAGTGTGACAGGCTGCCGGTGCAGAGCCTTTGCTCAGCCTCTGCCTCAGACCACTCTGCTGCTGTTTCACTCCTAATGCGCTTTACCTCCGAGAGCATGTTCTGTGTCACAGGCAAGACATCATGGAAAGGGGGATTTAGGGCAAGCATTTAAAGAGTGTGTGTGTGTGTGTGTGTGTGTGTGTGTGTGTGTTTGGGTGCGTGTGTGTGTGTGTGTGTGTGTGTGTGTGTGTGTGCGTGTGTGTATGTGTGTGTCTGTTTCTGTGTGTGTGTGTGTGTGTGTGTGTGTGTGTGTGTGTGGTGTGTGTGTGTGTGGTGTGTGTGTGTGTGTGTGTGTTTGTGTGTGTGTGTGTCTGTCTGTCTGTGTGTGTGTGTGTGTGTGTGTGTGTGTGTGTGTGTGTGTGTGTGCATATATACTCATGTGTGTGTGTGTGTGTGTGGGGGTGGGGAAGCGCTATGTATTTTCATCTGAGTG
>NC_137924.1:25509594-25512094 GCF_963457725.1 Sprattus sprattus
AAAGCTCATAAGGTGCTGCTTCTCAAGCGCTCCGCGGTCGGTGTAAACCAGGTTATGTCTGCCGTCTGACACTTCTGACACCGGTTTGTCATCTCGCTGAAGACTGTAGCCTCATAACACCGACAATTTATTCATGAGCCCATCAGTCTATGCTTACTACACACACTTCATGGCTTTTATCGAGGGTTAACCATTGTAACGTAACGCCAAGCAGTGACCTATATGGCAAGTCTGAATTCATCTATCAAAATGATGTGCAATTTTGTGTCGCGAAAGCTGTGTACTAAAGATATTATCATCTGCAGTCGCCCATTTTGGGATAATCTATTCAGCGGATCTTTAGTGAGGAAAAGTGCTTCTGATTAGTTGGTCACATAGACTAGAGATGAATTCGGCAGAAAAAAAGAAAATTAAATGAGATTGTCAAGCAGCATCATTCTGCCACTTCTATCCCAGAACCCATTTAGCTGCTCAATTGAGGAACATTATGCAAGTAAAATCTACTAACAACATCACTCTCCAGCTGTCTGGCTGATGAAAGGGCCGTTATCCCCAGAGTGAATGGAGGTTGTTATTTTCCATGTGAACAGATGACATCCAGGGTGTTGCAGTTAGACCCAGAGAAAGAAATAGAGAGAGAGAGTGAGAGAGAAGCACAATAAATGGAAAATGGGATGCGCTCGTTTCAAGGATGTTTGACAAATTTGTTGATCGAAACCTGAATGTAATTCTCTCAACAAGCAGACAGCCTGTGGCACATAAGGGGGAACAGGATGGATTTGGGGCAGGAGAGAGGAGACAATGGCAAACAGAGAGTGCGAGAGAGACAGATACATTATCTAGATGAGGATTATGCCCATAGGATTCACTTCTGACATGAGATTGCATAGGCGGGGAGTCAATTGACTTGCTTTGTGACTCTCACAGGGCGAGTTAATAGCAATAAGCTAGAGTGTTGTGTGAGCTGTCGCATGCAGAGACCAAACCAAAGGAAAAGTACATGGAGAGAAGAAAAGTGAGACAAGAAAGAAACTCCCAGTCTAATTCCAAAGGTCACAGGAAGGATTGGATGAAAAGATATTAAGGGAGACAGCAGGAGTGGGGGTTGGTTGAAGGAAAAACATCTCCGTACAGCGAGCTCAGACAGATTCAATAAAGGAGGCTGGGGAGACACGGATCATATTATTTGACATTAATGATCCAAATAAAACGCATCCTTCTTTTCATGTGCGCGTTATTTCATCATATCTGCAGGGTAATGATGATATCCGAACTGCTCGCCGGCCATCAGCCTCGGCTGACACGCATCCCGGCAGGTTTTTTTTTCTCCCGTTCACTGGCTTGCTCCTGCCTGCCTGCCAATCCCGCTCCAACAGGCTGATATGGCATGCAAGCCATCCGTGCTGTTTGTTTATGCCGTGTAATAAGCAGTGCGGCGCAGCGCTGAGAGTTAAGTCCAAGCAGACGTGGCTCGCTAATCAATACTCAAAGGAGGGGAACCAGATGAAGGGGAGATTGGAGCGTCTGGCTCGTTTGATGATGCTTCACTATGTCTATAGAGAGAGAAAGAAAGAGAGGAATGGATGGCGAGGAAGAGAGGCTGCTAATGCTGGCTTCCCATACACAAATAGAATTGTTTATGGTGTCCTAACATGTTACAGAATGTGTGATTAGAGATGAGGGGTTATTTATTTATTTTGTTTTGTTAGCATGTTTTTGTTTGTCACACCCGAAGGAGCAGAATGAGACACCTCAAAGAGACTCCTTTTCACACGGAATCTTTTGATTGGAGGAGATGAAGAAGTACAATGCTTGGCGCTTTCATGTCACCTCATTGTCGCCTGTGAATTTTCAGAAGTCT
This sequence comes from Sprattus sprattus, assembly GCF_963457725.1. Lineage (NCBI taxonomy): Eukaryota > Metazoa > Chordata > Actinopteri > Clupeiformes > Clupeidae > Sprattus > Sprattus sprattus. Next base: position 25,511,456 of record NC_137924.1, read on the forward strand.
TTTCTGCACACTGCACATAAACACCATGAAAACAAAGTGACAAAAAAAAACTTAATTCTCTCTTACTTCATCTGCACCTCTAACCTGCGTTCCTGTGATGCCACCTCTATTCCCGTGTCCCACAGAGAAGCTGACGTTTCGAGAAGTGAGGTCGCCGCAGGAGTTTCGACAGGGCGAGGTGGCTGAGGTGATGTGTGACGTCACCAGCTCCCCAGTCCCGGTGGTAGCTTGGTTCTATAACAACATGGAGATCATGCCAGAAAATAACAGTAAGTTTTCTCCCAAATCACCACAGTCCTCCACACTGGCAGTCCAAGTAGACACGCTACACGCTATTAGCGTCCTGCTAAGTGGCTTTCACAGAGGACATTATCACAAAGCTGCATATCTGTATGCTAGCCAGCCCTGTGCAAGACACAGGACATCATGCATTCTGGGCTATTTTGATGTTAATGAGCACAATAACAATTAATTAACATCAAAACACGGTTTTAATTATGACACTGCCTGAATATATTTGCAGTGCTTATACTTGGTCCCTGAAATAACATTTACACAACAGTAGTTTCCACTTACCTTCTTAAACATGCCCTATGAGAATAGGACAAAGTAACAATCTCCCTGAACAGTTAGACCTTT
>NC_137924.1:25517094-25532094 GCF_963457725.1 Sprattus sprattus
CATAAACAAAACCATATCCAATCAGGCTTTCTTGCTCGAGGTACAGAAGCATTTCAGTTTCTTTATTTGACCATCGTAGACACTAAAGTGAGTCTGAACAGGTCAGTTTCATGGACGACTAACTATTACAATAGTCCAACATTATGGCACAGAAAACAACCAAACTTCCCATGGCTTCTGTAGATCTCAATACTGATCTTTAATTGCTTGTTAATAGTAATATGTTTATTATAGTAGTAAAACAAAATTGTGAATTATTTTCACTCTTACTTAACTTTCACTATCTTTTGCATCTGGACACCCAATTAAAGTGACATTATGTAGGAATTGCTAATCGCTAACGAGATGCTAGCAGCTAAACCTAGCGAAACCTCTTGAAATTTGCTTACTTTGACACTTTGTCAAACTAGTGAGTCAAACAACTTTCCTAACACAGTCAAACATCAAGCAAGTACAACACAAGACTAAGCAAGATAGCAAATAAGCTACTTACTAGTTCGGCAGACAGTAGTAACCAGGCGGCTTCAGGCAAACCTACATAATGCAGTAATACGCCTACGGACCCTGGTACGGAAGTGATGCTCCATATTAAACGTCATCGTAGCGCTCCAATTTTTATTGATATTTTAAGGTAAAACTGCTAATCCTAACCCTAACCCTGAAGTACAAGTCCTACATAATGCCACTTTAGCATCTCATGTTCAACACGCCGTCTGCTTCCTCTTCCTTTTTACTCTGTTACTCATACTCCATTACTCATTATACCATGTTTTTCCAAGAAGCTGCTCAAGGCCTCTGCCATACCTTTACTGTAACAATGGTTTACAAAGGCCTAAATGCAGGCACGCTTACTGGAGTCTTGCCTATACGGCGCCATGGTTCATTTAGCCGCGGAGCCATTGTGCAGCGGCAGCGCCGCTGTGCCGCATCCTGAATCTGTACGACCATTCATCAGTATGTCGGCCGAGATGCTCTGAAGTCAGTGTTGCTCAGCTACACAAAGCTCTGCGTCCTCTGAGGTCTGAGCTCTGTTAATGTAATAAACCTGGCTGGGCCACACATAAATCGAATAGAGTCCCCGGCTCACTGATGCACATCACGCTCTCTGTAGAGAGGAAAGGTAGTGTTGATATTTCCTGTGCACTCCTACGTGGAAGTACTAAGAGATGGGGGGGGGGGGGGGGGTTCCTTTAAAGGAAGTCAGCCAATAATTGGAGGCTGAAGTCAGGGGCAATATCACTGTCAATCTTAGCAATAACTTAAACTAGTATTAATGCACAGAGGTATGTTAAAAGTACACACACAGACACACAGACACTCACACACACTATAAAACTGTCTTCTTCTCAGAAGTAGTATTGCCTGAACTTGATGAGTCATGATGAGTTTGAGGTGAAAATCAAGGAATCGCTGAATGATACACTGGTTTATGTTAGACTGCCATGTGCATCCAGCTACTTGTAATCATCACTCATCATTCATCATTTAGTTTCACTCTGTCTAAGCCACTTAACCATGCCTAATGTGTCATCTGGAAGTAAAAACAGTAATTATGGTGCATGGAATGTGTGAGTGGAGATGCACACTACTGACTGTGGTTCATACATGTTTAGACCTCACTGTTTCGGTTGAGTTGGTTCGCTGGCCAACTGTGCTTATGCACAGCAATTATCCAGGGGTTGCACATATGTGCTATTGCATGTGGTACATTGGTTAGCGTTGCAACCTTGCAAACTGTCGACCCTGTTGGGTTCGATACCCAATCACTCCAAGATGGCTTTTGGATAAAAGCCTCTAGAGGTGTGCTTCAATCTCAATATCCAACTCATTATCCAGCTCTATCATCACTGTCTGTCACTGTTGACTCTCCGGTCTCTCTGTATCTCTGTCTCTCTGTAGTGCCTCCAGTGATGTCTGTGCCCCAGCTGACCTTCAACGCCACAGCAGACTACCAGGAGTCTGTCACCTTCACCTGTCTCGCCTATGGCTCCCCCGAACCTGATGTCACCTGGTACAGGTATGGCCATGTCTGCTGCTATTGAGGCCTCCCACACACACACACCCACACACATCGAGAGACACACACACACACACACACACACACACACACACACACACACACGCAAACACACACACAGTGTGAACTAAAGGAATGTGACAAATGATACCTCTAATTATCCTCCCAAGCACTTAACATGCATAAACCCACTCATGGAATGGACTACATTTCTGTTTTTATAAATATATTTATAGACTTAATGGCGTGAATAAATTGCATTCCAAAGGTTAAGCACATGGGAGGCATCATTCTCCCTTTGAGCCACAGGAAATCTAATGGGTGGAGGGGAGTGACAATATTAGCAAGAGCAACTAATACATAATATCCCCTGCTTTAAGAAATCAACGATGTGATAGAGGTTGGAAAGTGGAGTGGGAAGGTCAGGGCTAGAGCTACAGCCCTTGGCAGTAAAATCAGCCATTTTTATTTGGGTGGTAATGCGGGGGCCGCGAGTGACAGCGGTTCAATGTGTTGATTACAGGCTCTCAATCAGTGTAATTACCTCCAGTGTGATGGGAGTGACAGCCAGATGAAACGGATGCAGGCGGGCGGGAGAGAGAGAGAGGGAGAGAGAGAAAGGGCGGGAGAGAGAGAGAGGGCGAGGGAGAGAGAGAGATAGAGGGAGAGAGAGGAAGAGAGGGGGAGAGAGAGAAAGGAAGAGAGAGGGGGGAGTGAGGGAGAGGGAGTGAGGGAGAGAGAGAGGGAGAGAGAAATACGTTTTGTCCTTTTATGAATGCACACAAGAGAAAAATGGGAAAAAGAGAGCACGGCAGAGAGAGAAGGGAGCAAAATATGCAGCTAATTATGGCAGGCAACACTGAACAGCACAGTTTTGTCCTCGCTTTTTTTTTTACTTATAAGGAGCATTATTGAGTTTTGTTTTAAAACTACTGAACTAACTATCTGAAAAAATCCAACAGCCCAGCTGGTACGGTAAAAGCTTGCTCAAATGCTAAATGGCATCATTTGCCAATATAGTTAGGCAATGTCACACCGTAAAGGCTTTTCTGACATATTTGCAGGGCGTTACAGCCTGGACCACAGACCTACATGAAGCATAGCCTGGACAGCTAATGGGGACTACTGGTGTGTTTATCTGTCCTACACATGACCCTATACCATCAAATTAATTTAAAGTCCCTCTCCTGGCATTGATTAAACCCCTGAAAACTCTTCTCTGTCCCTCAAAATTACATATTTATAAGATTTGATGAAAAAAAAAACCTTTATGGCCTTAACATGGCTTGGCTGCAGCTCTATACCTTTGCCTCATTTAGTATTCGCAGAGCTATGAATATGCAAATCATGTCTCACTTATCATATGTCTATCTGCCTGCGGCTTGACTATGTCATGAAACAGCTAATTATGTGTAGCTAATGTAAGATAAACTTTGGTTCTGAACGCCAGCTCTGACTTTGACATCCAGATGTGCCGTTAGGGAGAAGTGTTTGGAACACTGTATAAAGTCTCTGAAGAAAGCCATCTAGTTCATCGTAATTAATATCCTACTATATATGTATATGTCTAGTGAGGTTACCCCTCTCTCCTGACAGGAAAGATGAAGGGATTGATTCCTTAGGTTTGTGCTGTATGAAACCCAGGCTATCTGAATACGTGTTTTCGAGACATTGGTACACTGCGGGGTGGAAATACTCAGCCATGGACGTTGCCTGCTGTTAGATAAATTATATTAAGACGTTAAAATTGATGAGACAGAGACCAGCAATCAGAATTCAAAATAGTACTTTTATCTTTTGCAAAAGAGGGAGATGTGTCACAACCAAATATCATGAACCAACTCCAAAGATGAGCTGGGCGCAGACAGCATTATGTGAGAAGAAAAAACAGGTTTCATCACACAAAGGGCGGTATTCTCCCGTCCCATTGCTTCAGAAGTTGCTGTAGTGATCTCAGAATATGTCCTTGAGAGTTGAGCAGTGTGCATGTTTATCATTACAAAAACAGGTGGTTCGCCTCAGCAAGAGAGTATTCAAGGCCTCAGCCTGTAGGCCTCAGCGCACAGGAAAAGCAAGCAGATTAAAATACAATAACAATGTCTTCATATAAATGTCTCTATCACCTGCCTATTTCGCTCATAATATGTTGTTTATCATATAAAAAAAAACGTTTACCAGGTTTAAAACATGACTTTTACTGGAGGGTGTCTTTAAAGATGATGCCAAAAGTACGTAGTTGCCTATAAACACATACTTCAAAAAGTGGCTAATTGTTGCTTTAAGGTCTTACCATTAGATACTTCATGCTTGTGTTAGACAAGAGAGATACAATTATTTTGAGCCATTGTAGTGAAACAGTTAAATGTAAAAAAAAATATTTTCTGGACCCAAATGCTGAAGAGTGGATGACATGGACTGTGGGGCCCACTGACTTTTCCATGATTAGTCTCCACACCTGTCACGGACTATATCTCACATCTCTGAACCTCTAAAAACTCAAACAAATGATTGAAGTGGCCATACAGAATTTCTTGTCCATCCCCAAAAAGTCCCATTGCTCCGGTCTGCATGTGGCTCTCGTACCTGTTGACCTATGCTCCAAATGGACCACTTTAATGGAGATCTCTCCACACACCTCTCCACGGCAGCTGCACCTCTCCCACCCTTCACATCCAGTCTCTTTTGAGCGCTTTGGAGCTGGACAATGAGCTGCACTCCAATGGCCTCAAAGGTTCAAAGTGGGTGAGCAACAGATTCACTTTGAAGTTCCAAGTTTTTTTTTTCTATCATTTGGCGAGATGTGCCCAGTTATGGATTTACTTCTGGCTTAAAAAAATACTTCCGTCTGGCACGGCATAGGGCCGCCCTGGAAATTGCAGATAACAAATTGCTGTACAATGAGGCACCATAGGCAGCCAGTACCCTTTGCAGAGTGTGAAGGGTGCTTAGTTAGAATGTCAAGCAAGACACCATGTCACAACATGCATAGCCTAGGTGACACATTGGGTTTATAGAGGACTTTTCAGTGCACTATTGCCTTATGGTTAGTGGTGCGGAATGACATTCGAAAGTGTTAACGCAAATGCAGAAGGGAGGTTTGTTATGTGTGTTGTGTGTGTGAGTTTCACTGTGTGTGTGAGTTTCACTGTGTGTGTGTGTGTGTGTGTGTGTGTGTGTGTGTGTGTGTGTGTGTGTGTGTGTGTTATGTTGAATCCTCCTGAGATTTTTTTTGTTTCTTTATATTTCCTGTGCATCCATCAATTTATTTTTTTCAGAGTTTTCTCATTTCCTCTTCTCTCTTTCTGTGACCTGAATTACGGTCCGAAACTTCCTCTGCAATTTCAATTTTTTAAAGCCCAGATTCCCAACCAGCCCGTATTGATAGTGTACAATACAAAAAAAAAGCACTATCTTGTTTAAAAAAAAATGAAAAATGCAAAACAGTCAATATATTATTGTAATAATAATAATCAGTATATACTGTAAAATATGGTATAGAATGGATGTTTTATTGGGGTGCTGTTTTGGTTTCTCCTTGCAATTGTGTCAAAGGTAAGAACAGCTAAACTTGTTGTGTGAGTGTGTGTGTGTGTGTGTGTGTGTGTGTGTGTGTGTGTGTGTGTGTGTGTGTGCATGTGTATATGTGATAAAAAGCATCACATCTTACTTTCAAGACACTTTAGCAGTGAAACTCATGGCTATGAAGCTTCCTGGGGAGAGTACCCAGGTCCTTCCTCAGGAAACCGCAGATCCAAAACAGAACAATGCTGATGAAGATCGTCTTGTGAGATTTTTGATTCAGTGCCATTAAAGTGCTGACCTATGTTACCAGGATAGTTTGAAGAGAGCCTTTGTGTCTTATATCATAAGCATGCCTGGGCTTGAATGTCAAGATACGATCGTGTTTGTGTGTGTGTGGGTGGGTGTGTGTGTGTGTGTGTGTGTGTGTGTGTGTGTGTGTTTGTGTGCGTGTGCGTGTGCGTTTGCGTGTGTGTGTGTGTGTGTGTGTGTGTGTGAGTGGGTGTGTGACGAAATTTTTGGCAAGCCTTCCTGTCACATATCTATTTGACGTGTATATGCACGTCATAACAGTGCTTTATCTCTGCAGTGTTTGTGTATCGGATGATGATGTCATGTATCAATGTTTGATGCGTGTGTGTGCAGGAAAGGGGTGGAACTGCACGAGTCGGAGCAGTACGCCATACGGGCTCGAGGTACAAGTCTGACCATCCGAAACATTCGACAGGGCGATGGAGGCCCTTACACCTGCAAGGCCTTCAATAAGGCCGGAGAGGTCTACCGCGAGTTGTTCCTCAAAGTCTTCGGTGAGAAGGTTCATTTTCACTGATGGCATGACAAAGCACAGTGCAGAGTGTGTGTGTACATGAAGATATCCCATTAGAATGCATTAATGTCTCGGGCTGATATACCAGACGCATATCTAAGTCTGCTTGAAGTATTGATATCACCGGATATTAAAGGTATTATGAGTATGTCTGGACTCAGCAATATGAGCTGAAATAGAATGGCTGATTGATCTGACTTTCTCATGGGAGTAGCTTCCAATAACAGACTGTTTCTAAGCAGAATCGTCAGCTTATAAATGCCCCATGAAAGGAACAGTGTGTAACTGGTCACTTCACATATCAGACAAGAGAGTTCCGGGTGACCTTACAGAGGCAACTCAAGAAACTGACTGAAGTCATTCTGTATCTCAGAGCATATCATTCTCACCCAGGCAAATATCCTGTCAATCCACCATCACTCTAAACACACACACACACACACACACACACACACACACACACTCACATATTCACAGCCTAAGTGTGGAGATGTTTCTGTCTCATAAACAGGGCTCTAAATAATTTAACATAAAACAGAAGAGACATCCTTTATGGCCAAGAATTTCAATTTGGGTTTTCATGAAGCTGCCAGCATTTCGGCAGATTATTCCGATAGGGCCTTGTCTCCACAAGGAAATGTATGGAGATTTATTCTGTAGTCATCAGAATCCTTTCAATGTGCAAGCAAAGGGGATTCTTCAGTGTGGCTCATCTAAATGAACACCCCCACCACCACCCCAACCCGTACTGGATAGGAGTTTTGTTTTTGCAAAGCGTAGGGGGCAGCGTGGTTGTAACTTTCTTTTACAACCCCTGACAGTGTGAGAGATAGGGGGAAGTGCTGCTGGGCTGAGGTGTTTTTTTCACGCCTGGTTAAGCAAAGCTTTTTAGGGAGTCAGTCTGCCCACACATACTCTGATGTCCAGCCAGAGTAGCTGAACACATGCTGGGCATAGACTCTCTGACCACAGTGTCTGCTACTCAGCATGTTGCTGTGGATGTATTGACATATTGATGCGTTTCTTGTCAATTTTAAAGTTTAAGTACTAAGCACTATTTTCGTAACAAAACACAGTGTGTAAGTTGTAGCATTCTGTCAGTATACTGTAGTAGACTACAGTTGGAGTAGTGTAGTGTTAGCTGTGTACTGCTGCCTTACGACAGCATATTTATGTTGTTCTGTGGGTATAGTACTAGGAGTTGTCAAATGCTGTAGATTTGGGAGTGGTGCAACTTTAATTCAGCGTTCCATGAAATATGAAATCCTGGGAGGATTAGAGATGAGTGATGCAGGACATCTTCTTTCCCTGACGCCTTTCAACTTTCCTCCCCTTTTTCAAAAGAAAGAAAAAAGTTGTTTCTGTTTTTTCGGCGCCACCCGAACTCCAGTCACCCACTCTCTACTGTAATCTCCTCTGTCAGCAGAGCAGAGAGAAACAGAGAGAGAGAGGGAGACATAGACAGAGAGAGAGAGAGAGAGCACACAAAGCTGCTAGCAATGGCAGCGAAGGGAAGCGGGAAATCACAGCGAGGAAGAGCTCCACGCGTCATACTGAACGTGGGTTGTAGCATTTGCTGAGGGGGCCATTATGTGTCTTGGTTGTCACACGAGGCCCCACATACGAATCTGTTTTCCATTATTTGGAAATGACTTGCTGCGACTCGCTGCGTCGGGGCCCCCCTATGGGAGCGGCGGCACTAATGTATATTTATCGGGTTAACAGCCGAGAGGTAACAGCCCCGCCAGTGCATCACTTCACCTGGAGGAGCGAGTGCTATTGTACATCAATTACCCTACTAATGAGCTGAATGCCAGAACAGCAGGCCTTATCTACAACAGGGCTTCTCTCTCTATCTCTCTCTCTCTCTCTTTTTGTCTCTCTCTCTGTTTCTCTCTGTTTCTCTCTCTTTCTCGCTTTACTTTTTTTTATCCATGCGGGGGGAGAGAATCATAAGTATTCACTCGGTGTGCCATCTCAGTTGCACTCAGGCTCACCTGGGAAGAGGAGACGTAGCGTATGGAATTAATCTGGAGCGCGCCGCATGTGGCCGTCTGTATCAACAACCGGGCGGCAACACCAGCGGACTGCCAAAGCGCTCTTTGACTAACAGGGCGGCGGGGAAGCTCTTCTTTTTTTCTCTCTTTCTCTGGGAAGATTCAGATTGCTCAGATGTTAGTACGCAACATGGGAAGAGAAGCAGCAACAAATGTTTGATTAAAGGCAATCAAAGGAAAAGAGGGGCTTTTATAGTGCCAACTTACTTATTCTGTGTACAGCTCTCCCTGCATCTGATCGTGGCCTCTTTTTTGGGTGTTCTTTATCTGTCTGCCTCCCACAATCATTTCTCTGTCTATGCCTCTTCATCTCTCATCCTCTGTGCACACTTCTTCCATTTTTACCTCATTCATCATTTCCCACCATCTCTCCTTCATGCCTTTTCTTCTTTCGTTTGTCTCTGTTCTGCAGTCCCACCACACATCACCAAGCTGCGTAACGTGACCGCGGTGGAGGGCAGCGCTGCCATGATCTCCTGTAAGGCAGAGGGCGAGCCACTGCCCGACATCAGCTGGAGGAGAGCCAGTGACGGCCAGACCTTCACCGACGGAGACAAGGTGACACAGACACACACACACACACACTCACACAAAGGCAGGCACACACACCTACACACAAACACACAAAGGCAGGCACACACACACGTACACACACACACACCTACACACACACACACAAACACACAGAGACAGACACACACACACACAGCCTCCCCCTCTGCACTCTCCCCTCCTCTCCTCACACAGCAGTACCGTTGTGCCATCAGTGAAATGTGGCTCTCTTGAACCTTCTTCTATTAGCATGTAGCCTGCAGAATGTTCATGACTATCGGATTTTAATGTTTTTATTCCACATAGTAGGTGTCTGGAAAGGTTCTCACATAACTTCATTTCCCTGTAGAACTTTTATGGTTACATTGTTTCTTTATCTTTGGTAATTGTGTCTATAGTTCAACATATCGGATTTGTAAAGAGTATTTTAATAATACGTACTCTACACAGGGACAATCTAGAGAGTGGAGTCAGCAGAAAGGAGCCGTTTCCACAGTGATATTGTACCATTGTGTATTGATTAGATAGCGCCTCAGACTGAAACTGGGGGAATGTGGTGAAATTGCCGTCTGGGAGAAGAGTATTGTCATCTGGGTTCTCTCTTTTCAATTGATCTTTGTTTCTGTCGGCCCGCTGTACCAAGGTGTTTTGTGTGTGTGTGTGTGTGTGTGTGTGTGTGTGTGTGTGTGTGTGTGTGTGTGTGTGTGTGTGGGTGTATAGTAAGAGTAAAATTTCTTCCACAAACCAGGGACCAGCATTAGACAACAACTTCATGCCCAACCGTGTAGTTCCTCACACATAAACAAACATACACACAACCTCATCCACATCTGTGTATGTACAGAAAGACCAGTAGGACCAAACAGAAGGATTGTTTTTCAATACAGTTAATGATGTTTGTAAACAAAGTTCGGGACAAGCCCATCGGGGTGATTGCTTTAACTCACCCCATCGCAGCCAAGTATCTCACCTCCTCCCCAATTTCCTCCTTTTCACTTGTAGCTCTAAGTTCACATCACCTGTATTACATATATACGTATGGTGTCAGTGAACATTGCTCACATGCGATCGCCTATAGGCAATTCAGGACCAAGGTCCAAACCAACCATGCCCTTGTCAAGCGCCCTTAACCAACCATGCCCTTGTCAAGCGTCCCTTCACCAACCATGCCCTTGTCAAGCGCCCTTAACCAACCATGCCCTTGTCAAGCGCCCTTAACCAATCATGCCCTTGTCAAGCGCCCTAAACCAACCATGCCCTTGTCAAGCGCCCTTAATCAACCATGCCCTTGTCAAGCGCCCTTAACCAACCATGCCCTTGTCAAGCGCCCTTAACCAACCATGCCCTTGTCAAGCGCCCTTAACCAACCATGCTCTTGTCAAGCACCCTTAACCAACCATTCCGTTGTCAAGCGCCCTAAACCAAGCATTCTGACGGCAGAACTAGTGAAAATCTTTTTAACCAAAAAACAAAAGAAGAGAATGTTGCGTACAATAATGCTTTTCTCTCTCTCTCTCTCTCTCTCCAATCCCCTCTCTATATTCATGTCACTGTCTCCATTTCTCCTTGAAACGCACGATTGAGGAGTTGTTCGCGTAATGAGATGGATATACATGTTAGCGTAGGTTGATAAATGAGCCATGCCTCTGCCACAGTGACACTCACACTCAGCGCTGTGCATTCAAAGAAACAGGAACACAAGGACACACACATCACTGGTAGGAATACACACTCAGCCCGAGCTCACCTTATTATGCCCCCAGCCCTTTTCAGTAGTGAAGAGACAGGGATTATATAAAGTGAGGAAAATAATGAAGAACAGTGTAATAACCTTAATAGCTTTATTTATAAGACTAATGGCTATTATGATGAAGATGTGTGAAGCAGAAACACCCAGATAGAGCTTTGAACTACACTGGCACATCATTGTTAGAGAATTGACACGGTATTCACACAGTCACTCATAGTCATGCGAAAACACATGAAGAGCACACAGTCCCCCATAGACCCACCACACGTGCGACGACAGGCTGTTAATATTTACCCTAGTGCTGTTAGTACTCACGCATTAGAACACAGTCACACTGGGTGGTGATTGATATACACAAACTCACACACATACACATACACTCACACACACACACACACACACACACACACACACACACACACATACATGAGCACATACACACACACACACACACACACACACACACACACACACACACACACATACATGAGCACATACACACACATGCACACACACACACCTACACATACATACACACACACATACACACATGCAGAGATGGAGTATGGATTGTTTTTGCAAGTCTCAATAGGCTGTGATGACTTTCCAAAGAAATTCACATCCATTCATCTTTTTCTTTTCTTTTTTTTGCTAACAAAGTAGAGAGAAGTAGATATTATTTCTGATTTGGTTTCTCCTGTCGTTCCTCTTTTTTTCCCCACCCCTGTTGCCATGTCATCAGTTTCTCCTTGAAAGGCACATTTGAGGAGTTATTCCCATCACACACACTCGCAGATAGATAAACATGTCAGTAGTGCTTGACAAATGAGGGTGGTTGCCTCAGCAGCGATGCTCATGCACCACCATAAACATCCCGCTCTGTGATTCACATTCAGAGAACATATAAACAGGACCTGCACAATGGGATGCCTTATTGTACATCCACATCCACATTGTACATCCACATACAAAGACGCTGATTATGATCTAACATCTATAATTAGTGTCATAGCTTGTCATAGTATTTGCGGTTGCGCTGAGACCATCTAAAGGCATACGATTTTCTTAGACCTATAGACCCTTTCGCCGTTGGTAAACAATGCTCAGCGTTCTAGGTTGCGCACGCATTCTGGGGGCAAAAGAAATGGCTTAAGTTCATACCTGCGTTCGCTTTATCCTAATGATCTCGGAAGTTACGTTAATAAATTGACATTAAGTTATGGAATCCAACTTCCCGATCCATATTCGATCACGGATTGGATAGTTGACCCATCAAAATGGACAGATATGTATACATACTTAATAGAAAAACCCAGTGTTTACTCAAAAGATACATTACGATCATTCAAGTCACTCGATGCCTATAACGTTGTCTGCGGGCATGTCCACTCCAGGATATTAAGTACTGCGACCTCAATGATGATTTCTGCGTCCTAAAATCTAAGGTGCTACCAAGCCAATGACAAGGAACAAAGACAATAATGTATAAACCATGTGTTTTTATCAACAAACCCACCAACGCTACCGCTTCACGTTAAATTGCACATGCATGGCAGAGTAAGTCGACCTTATCATAAACGTTTCATCGTCAAGGTTTACGTGTAGGAACTACCTAACAATTGCAACCAGGAGACACAACTGTAATGTTAGCGAATGAGGGGTGAGAAGCCACTTTTGGGCATGTTCTTTAAAACAGCAGTCTGTCTTGGCCACTTTATAAGTGGTTTCAACACTTTAGCCATAGGTAACCAGGTTCTCAAAATGCATGATATTGTGCTGTTCGATACTTTAAACCTAAATGCTATGTCAGTGTTAGTGAGACCCAATCTAAGTTTCATAAGCACAATCAGTAGGTGATCTTCAGTATTTCAGTAAACTTTTCTACATTGCGATCATTGTATGCATTGTATCATTGTATGAAATGAATAGATGAATGTACTATGAACTTGCTAACATTAACGGTTAGCTAACGTTAATGGTTAGATATCGTTAACGTTAAGTTAACCTAAAATTGCAAGGCTAATATAAGTTAGATATGGATAACATTAGCTTTCTAGGGAGCTGTTTTGGCCAACTAAGTTATCTCAGATTTAACTAACACAATTTCAAGTCAGCTAACATAAACAAAATTCACTTGCCGGATATCAAATGTGACCCACATATGCGTGCATTTTTAATGATGTCTTCAATCCAGTCCACTCGTTTTATAGCTTGAAGCCACAATCTACGCCTGTTTGCATTAAACAGTCTTTTCCCCGAAGGAATGCGGTAGAAATTGAGACCTTTTTCTTTTTAGTTGACCTGTTTTGGCATCCCACAACACAACAAGATGGCATTTTTTTAGCGAAGAAACAGAGACGAAGAAATCCTTAGCTTTATCTCTCCAAAATCCTCTTGCACTGTCACTAACTATGGTTAAAGTTGCCGCTTTTTTGCCTCCAGAATGTGTGCGCTTAACGTTTATGACGTAGGTCATAAAAGGGTCTATAGTATATCCACATAATAGTAGTTTGGTCCTCACCCAAAGCTTAGCCCTCACCTTAACACTCATCTCAACCTCTCCCAGTGTTGTTTCAAACTCGGCTACTCTGTTACAACTTGGATGTAAGAATAGTTTTAAATGTATGCGAGGCTCACAGCCTAACTGCATTGCTTATGAAAGAGTGGACCATATTTCATTTCAGATCAAAGCTGGTGAAGTATCCTCCACAAAGAGTATACCTCAAAAGCAATGCACTTGCATTCTGTGGGAGTCCTTCTGTCAATTTACTTCAGTGTAAAACTGTGGAAGAAACAGCATAATCCACACAAACACAATCACACACACACACACACACACACACACACACACACACACACACACACACACACAAACACACACACACACACACACACACACACACACACACACACACACACACACACAAAAGGACACACACACACACACACACAGGCATTAGACACTTTCAATGTTTTGTGGTTTTACAGATACTGTATTTGAAGGCTACATGCTCTTTGCTCAATTAAAACTCCAAATAGCCTTGCAGTTGCTGCACATGCATTACCTGGGTGCCCAGAAGCTCAGGACTACATGAAAGCAGCCTTTGTACCGATGGAGTCTGCCCGGCAGCCAGCGGAATTAAGTGTGTCTTCTGTGTGCGTGGGAGAATGGTGTGTGTGAGATAAGGGCCTTCAGTCACATCGGTCATGCATCCAACCTGCACTCAATCATTATGCCTTAGCAGAGAGAGGCAGAGAGAGAGGGAGGGAGGGAGAGGAGATATAGAATAGAAGAGAGGGGGAGAGCAGGAGCTAGAGGAGGAGAACGAGCGAGCGATAGTAGGAGGAAAAGCTGTCAAAGATTGTTAGAATGCCTTGAAAGGCTGGTTGTTACGGCAACAACAATGGTGGCAAATGGAAGTGCTCCATAGAGGCAGGAGAGAGGGGGGAACCGGAAAGTGGGGGGGCTAGGGTTCCTGGCTCAGGATCTTAATGAGCACTTTCAGCCACTCACTGTCCTGGGAGCGATTAGAAAGGCCTGCATCTCGGGGAGGTGGGAGCAACCGCCGCAGGGAGAGAGGGAGGGAGACAGAGAGAGAGAGACAGAGAGAGAGAGAGAGAGAGAGAGAGAAAGAGAGAGTGAGATTTTCCTCATCACACAGTCACCATGCCTTGGGATGGCTTGGGTGCGATTTTATTATTGGGAGAGGGTGTTGGTGTGGATCAGCCATTCGCAGTCCCAGCCGGCATTATCTCCACAAATTGGATAGCAAACGTATGACAGGCAAAGAGGACTAAACTAGCGTGCGCTCACAGTATCTCTGATGTGCAGCAAAATCCCTAACGTTGTTCTCAGCCGCAGTTTTCATGTGAACACTGGATAATGTTGGACTGTCAGCAACTCATGGTTTAAACACAAACCAAACTGACTGTTTTTCCAACATTTTCGCTGCTACACAAACCAAACAATACAGTATGTTAAGTCCTTTTCAGGATTTGCGAACGGTTATCGTTTGCATAGAGCGTCTGCATGACAATTTACCGCCTACCGGATGTGTTCACGTGGCATGTTCAGTGTGTGGGAATGAGAGGGGGGGGGGATGTGTTAACGTGGCGTGTTCAGTGTGTGGGTACTGCACACATGTAAACTATCACCGTCATCGTTTCATCACACATCTGATGATTCCTGAATATTCACAATCCAGTTTAGCCACAAGCCTGTTATTGGAATGTTTTTTTTTTATATTTACATGGAACTCCCATTGGGAATGCTGTTCCT
>NC_137924.1:25539594-25542094 GCF_963457725.1 Sprattus sprattus
TAGATTAGCAGCGAAGGCTTATATTACACGACACCCCTCTGTCTCACTCCACTACATTTCACTGAGAGTGAGACAGGGGTCAGTCACGTGCTTCGGAGTGTGAGGCTGTTAGCTGCTGCTCGTGGTTTGTTGCCAAAGGGGTGAACCCTCACACGTGCCCCATACAGGCACATATACACAAACCCACCATCACCGGGGAGTCTAAAGAGCCCCATGGAGAAAGCCAATGACCTTCATGGGGAGAAGTGTTTGATCCATAAAGGGTGATATGCCACACACAGACACAGGAACACACACACACACACACACACACACACACACACACACACACACACACACACACACACACACACACACACACACACACATACACACAAATATACTCAGTCCACAGGAGGCCTCAGACCTTGAGATGCTACGGATCCCTGTGGGGGTCAAAACAGAGGGGTCCAGTGATGGGAGATTTGGAACAGCCGTGGCACAGTCAGATTGAGCCCTCCCGCAAGATCACAAATTGATTTTTTTCTTCCACAACAGCGTGAAGGGCCGAGTGTGATGTTCAAACTTCAAAAAGAATTTAAAGGACAAATCGGACAGCGAGATAAGCTAGCCTACCACTGCTCAAAGCTAATATCCATAATTCTGAAGTAAGTTAGTTTAGAGGCCATGGGCTAGATTGAAGAAAGTAATATCCATCTTCAATCATATGCTTCCTTCAATCTCTCTCTTTCCCTTCCCCTGTTTTTCTTCCCTCTCTTCATTCCTCTCTCTCTCTCCCTCTCTCTCTCTCTCTCTCTCTCTCTCTCCCTCTCTCCACCTCTCCCTCTCTCCATCTCTTCATCCCCCCCTTCTCTCTCCACCCTCACCCCCACCCCCATCACAGCACTGGTTCAGCTCTCCAACCTTGAACCCAACACCACGTATGAGGTGCACGTTGCAGCAGTAAATGGAAAAGGCAGAGGCGAGTTCAGCCGCACAGAGAGCTTTCAGACGTTGCCCATCCGTGAGTACTCTCTACTTTTCCCCTGCAAGCTCTCTGAGTTGAAAGGTGTAGCATGTGAGACTATCTACCTTTGCTGAGTAGTTTTTATGAAAGAGCAGACACCTATACGTCTTACTGTACCTCTATATCTGAATGTGTTGTCATTTGAATAGTGTGTGCAGTGTCACTTTACTCATGACCAAGTGATGACAAAGGCATGTTGTCGTCTCCCCCTGCAGGAGAGCCAAGCCCCCCATCGGTGAACGGACAGAGAGGGGTGGGGAAGGCCTACAGATTGGGCCTGATTAAACAGGACGATGGAGGCATGCCCATCCTGGAGTACATCGTCAAATACAAAACAGTGAGTCCCAAGTCCAGTCCCAAGTCCAGCACCTGAGCCTGAAGTTGGCTCCCATCCACCCTCATGGTCCTCCTCCTCCTAGACACCAAACGAAACCCAGACGTACCGAAACTGTCACGTCTAGTCTTGAACAGATACGGGGGGAAAAAACATTGAATGAAATGTGGACCAACTTGATCCAACATGAATCAGCTCCTGTGTGTGATTCAGATCTCCAAAACAAACAAGCTGCTTTGGCACGCAGCATCTGGTTACACGCCAATATTTGCTCATCTTAATTACAGGTGTAGATCATTTTTCCCAAACTCAAGGCAGTGCTCTTCAGCGTAGCATGCATGCGTGCCAGAGGATGTATGGGGAGATGATGATGTTCTAGTGGTCCAGGGCCAGCTGCTGTGGAGTGAGCTGAACCAGCACTGCTACTCAGGTAGCTAATTAGCAGGCAGGTTCTGGTGGTGGAGGTGGTGGGTGTGGTGGTGGTGGTGATGGTGGAGTTGGTGGTGTTTTTTTTTCCTGTGCAGGATCAGCACGATACTGCTAATGAATGCTGAATAACGAGGAGGCGAGGAGGAGGCGCAGAGAGAGAAGGGATACACTCATGCTTATAGACAGACAGAGGAGGTGTGGGCACTGACATGTATAATCACTTATGCAAAAATAGAGCCCCTTTTTGTTGAAGTCTCCGCCGCCATTCAGATCCCCACACGCACACATACACAGAATCAATGCATAAATGCATAAATAAGCTCATACACAAAGAAACATGGTGCCTTTAATTCATCGGCAGAGAGGATCTGTAGATTTTTTTCTTTTTACTTTTTATTTCCTCCCCTTCCTCCATGGCAGACTGTTGTGACAGAGCTGTGGAGACGTGCGCTGGGCGTCATAAATATGAGAGCTTTGAAGTGCGGAGATTATCTGCAGCCGAGGAGGTGATTTTCATATCGGCGCTCGGCAGCGACGCCGCGCTAACAGGAAAGCAGTGATAGAGTTTTAGACTCTCTCTCTCTCTCCCTCTCTCCATCTCTGTCTTTTGCTCTCTTTTCTGTCTCTTATTCTTCCTCTCTCTATCTCTCCATCCATCTCTCCATCTCTCCTCTTTGTGTCTCTATCTTGTTATTTCTTTCTTTGTCTTGTTTATCTTGGTATGGAGTTTT
>NC_137924.1:25544594-25724594 GCF_963457725.1 Sprattus sprattus
CCTTTATATGCGTGGACTGGTGGCCAACCTTCACTGAGCAGAGTGTGAAGGTTGAATTAGCAGAGCAATAGCACAGGTGTACATAGAATATTGCAATCCCCCCAAACATAATGGGAGACATATCAGAGTTCTAAAGAGGACAAATTGTTGGTGATCGTCACGCTGTGCATATGTGACCAGGACAGTAAGTCTTTGTGGTGTGTCTAGAGCCACGGGATCCAGGGAGATGTCAGCATATCACATCGAAGGACAAACCACATCCAACAGGAGTAACTATCGATGCAAGAGGAAGCTGTCTGAAAAGGATGTCTGGGTACTAACATGTTTGTATGGAAAAAACATAAAACTACAGCTGCCCAACTCACTGCAGAAATAAATGTGCACCTCGACTCTGCTGTTTACAGCCAAACTGTTTGTCGGGAGCTCGACAGGGTCAATATTCATGGCCGGGCTGCTATAGGCAAACCTTTGGCAAACCGTGTCAATGCTAAACGTTGCTTTCAGTGGTGCCAGCAGCACAAATCTCGAGCTGTGGACAATGTGAAACATGTGTTGTTCTCTGATGAGTCCACCTTCACTGTCTTTCCCACATCCGGGAGAGTTACAATGTGGAGAAGCCCCAAAGAGGCTTACCACCCAGACTGTTGCATGCCCAGAGTGAGGCATGGGGTTGGACCAGTGATGGCCTGGGCTGCAATATCATGGCATTCCTTAGGCCCACTTCTGGTTCTAGATGGGCATGTCAATGGCAAGGATTACCAAACCATTCTGTGGGAACACCCAATGGTTCAAACATTATACCTTGAAGGTGGTGCCGTGTGTCAGGATGATAATGCACCAATACACACAGCAAGACTGGTGTGTATTGAATTATAAATATGAAATGAAAGTTAAGTTGAAAGTCTCCCATGGCCTGCACAGTCACCAGATCTGAATTTTATTGAACCACTTTGGGGTGTTTTAGAGTCAGGTAACGTTTTCCTCCACCAGTATCACATGGTGACCTGGCCACTGCTCTGCAAGAGGAATGGCTCAAAGGCCCTCTGGCCACTGTGCACTCAGTAAGTCCCAAGACGAATTGATGTTGTACTGGCCGCAAAAGAAGGCCCTACACCATACTAATACATTTCAGTAAAAAAACAGGTGTTTCAGTTTCGAACCCCTGTAGGGGTAAATTTCAAGTTGCCTTATAAAAGCACAACATGAGAGATAATTTTCAGATTCTGTTTTGTCTTTGGTGTCGATTGTGGTGTAGTATGCAGGGAACTACTTTGAGAATCAGCCATCATTCTTCATAGGGTTGATGACTGTTGCAGCCATGCCATATGGTTTTGATCACACTCCTGCCCATCAAACCACTGCTCAATCATGCACCCATGGTTTGGGGCATCATAAGTCTGGACTGGTCCAGTGTGAACTCTGGTGACCTTTGAGAAGCAGGTCATGTCTCACTTCTTTGGGTTGGGTTGAAACTGGGAGTTCATAGTTCATCTGAGGAGTGAGGTCTATATATTGGCTCTGCACACTAAATCACTTATAACCCACCACCATCCAAGACACACCTGTTGTTTTATCTGCTATTATGCCAAGCAGGGGGATCATATACCTGGTGTCAATGATCTAGTGCACACGCTGATAGTACAAACAATTCCAACTCACACAAATACTGTCGTTACCTATCATACCAAAGATGATGTAAAGTCACTTTTAATATTGACTCCATCTAATAAAATGTGTTATTTATAGAATGATTGCATCATTTGTCCATTGGACATGTAGCGTAGCTATGTCAGATATCGGACAGTGTCAAACATCGGCCATTCTGATAAACAATAAAATTGCTAAGTTTAATAATGGATCAACAATCATTATGCTCAGTTTAATAATGGGTTTACATGACAACGCGAACGTTTGCCGATAACCCACGCCGTCCGATAATTAACACCGTTACGATAGCTGGTTGGAGAGACCTTGAAACTCTGGCATTTGCTGCATTGGTGGAAAGCCATGCTGAAGGCCTCTTATCCCTCAGACCAGGGCAGAAATGCCCACTGGTACGGACTCATAGCTGATGGACTAGAGATGGCCTTGACATGTCTGTATAATGCACCACCAGCCTTATACTGCTCACACTGGTTCTTGATTTGCTCATACTGTGTGCTTATACTGCAAGTGATAGGTAAGGGTTACACAACATACAGAAATAGTGGAATATAGAGTGGCATTCACAAGAGGCGTGTGTGTGTGTGTGTGTGTGTGTGTATTGTGTGTGGGTGTGTGTGTGTGTGTGTGTGTGTGTGTGTTTTGGGTGTTGTCAGTGTTTACTTGTAGATAGTGTAATGAAACTTTATCAAAGTATGTCTCACACCAATGGTTTGGCTGTGTTTGTATGGGTGTGTTTGTGTTTGTGCGTGTGTGTGTGTGTGTGTGTGTGTGTGTGTGTGCATGCTTGCCTCTGCACATTCTAAAACCCTGTGAATCTGCTGCGTGTTTGCACAGGACAGAGATGAGCAGTGGATGACAAAGCTAGTCCCCGGCATCAACGACTTCGTGCTGCTGCAGCCGCTCCAGTGGAACACCCAGTACGAGGTGGAGATCACGGCCCGCAACATCAAGGGCCTGTCCGAGCCCACCACCATCCACTTCTCCATGCCCCAGAAGCCCGACATCACAGGTACACGCACATCCGCGACACACACATACTCACAAATACACACACACACACACACACAAATAACACACAATGAACTTTCACACATCGACAGTACGTGCATTATTCATTTAGCAGAGGCTTACTTTTCTTATGTATGTGCATGCTCCTTGGGATCTCATGAAGTGCACACACTAGCAGATGTACTGACTCACTCCCTGACTCATGTGAGACTGTGTTTACGTTCAGGGAGTCTGGTTTACCACTGAGTCAGTCATTTGAATGGATATGACGTCAATTACATTGAAGGTTGAACTATTGTGATGTGGAGCATATGCTGTTACGCTCCAGTGACAGTTAACAGAAAGTTGCGAAATTGGTTAAACTGCCAAAAGATTATAATCCTTGTGCAAAGTGTTTACTGGAACCCATTTCACACACAATTGCAAAACAAGGGAGACGTCATCAAGTCATCAAGAGCACTGTCTAAGGAAGTGTCTCTGTTTTTCACTTCTCGAATCGAGAGCAAGTGTGCTTGTGTGCTTTTCTAACGAGTTCAGTCGATTGCCCGTGGTACCTCGTTATCTTGGTGTGGCGGGGAACAGATGTCTGGAGACTGAGCGATTTTCATTTTTAACACAACTAAAATGGAGGTGGGAACAAAGAGAGCTCTCTAGCTTCAGCCCTTTGTTAAAAACAAATGTAACACCTAAGTTACATCCACTTAATCTGCTGAAAAAACAAACATGATATTAATGCAGGCCTTTTTTCCTCTGAAAATACAAGCTTTGAGATTCTTATTTTTTTTATATTCTAATGAAGGCCTCCACAAACCACATTCATTCTGAGCTACATTTACGTTTTTAACCAAAATACACGCACTTGTAAAAATGCGTGTTTAAAAGCCTTTTTTCTCTGCTGCTTAACAGAATGCACTGATGTTACAGAGATAAAAGATTGACAAAATCAATTTATGTAGTGGCCCAGTTAAGCATACCACCTCCTAAGCTTTCGCAAATGACTGTGGTTGCCTGGTTACCCTGCTTTGTGGCACTCAGGGTTGGTAACGAGGCTCAGTATTTCTGAGGGGCAACCGGGGACCCGTGGAACGGGCAGGGCACAGGTGTATGCTGGGAAAAATGCCACCCATCTCAGACTCCTGGCCCTTGGTATTTAAATACGGCTCACATAAACACCTGTGACAAAGACATGACGTGTCTGAGAGTCAAACAGCAAGGAAGAAAAAGAACAAGAGGTACAGACAGAGGGAGAGAAGAGAGAGAAGAGGGAGGAAGAAAGAGAGAGAGAGAGAGGGCGGGAGATGGCAAGAGAGACTGTGTCTGTGTATTAATGTACTCAAGTGGTTCTGATTCACACTGTTAATCAGGTGCCATTTTGTATATTCTCTCCCACCTCCTCTCTTCCTCTCCCCTTCCACCTCCTCCATATATCCATCCATCCATCCATCCCTCCGTCCATCCACCCATTCCTCTCGTCATCCTCCATTCCCGCCCTCTGCGCACTTATTTATAATTCCATTGTGCTGCATCTCCTCTGTTTCTCTCCCCAAACAATCCTGTTTTCCGATTCACTCCTGATGCATAATGCATCGCATTCTACATCGCCTACAATCTACAATCGCTGGGCTTTTTTTTTTTTTTTTTTTTGCGCTCAACTGCCACTAAACCCCCTTTTTTCTTCTCACTTATAAACTCCCCCGGAATAAAATGTCACTGATTGCAACATCTCCCGGGCGCCTCTTTTCAATTTGCTCCACTCCTTTCATGTTCTATAACCTCATTTCTCCAACCGGCGCCTACATGGGGTTCTTAATGGCTCCATTCTAATGTACTCCATGTAATATGTTAAAAAACATTATAATAATCACCGGCTTTTCGCAATTTGTCACCCATCTCTGTGTGAATCCCAAACAAACAACTACTTGTCCTTGTTGTACTTGTTTGCTTACTCTTTCGCCCATTGTGGTGCATCATTTGTGAAAACCACCGCCCCCCCGCTTCTTCCCCGTGACTGTAACTCGGTGTGTGTTTGTCCACTGCTGCGCGAAACCCTGGCTCCCATTCATCACCCTGTTCCACGCACCACCCCAAACCCCGTCCCCACGCCCTCCTCCCCCCCCTCTCCCCCCTCTCCCTCCCCCACCTCATTGCAGATCAGTGTTGTGAGCCCCCCCCCAGCGGAAGCGGAGGCCCCCGCCAGCATCTGGCCCCGGCCGCGTCCTTCATCGGAGTCGCCCTGTCACTCGCCCTGCATTTGTCTCTGTGTTGATGTCACCTCATCCCCCACCACAACCCCTGCCTCCTCTCCTCCTCCTCCTCCTCCTCCTCCACTCACACGCACACCTCCTAACAGCCACCCTCCCCAACACCACCTCCCCACACCTGGACTAAGACAGCCACTGAGCCGGGGATTGTACCTGCGCCCCCCCGCCCTCCCCTTTTATGCTTTACCTGCGTGGGCTTCGTCTCCCAGACCTGACTCTTGGCCTGGCTATCTGGTTGGGTTGCAGCTATCTGTCTCCCTCGGGCTGATCTCTATCTGTAATGACTGAGCCTTGGCATCCATGACCTGAATTCTTCTCTTTTTTTTTTGGTGTTGTTGTTCCTTCTCTCTGTGCTCTGCCTGCCCTACCTACCCTGCCCTGGCTTCCTGCCTGCTCTCTAAATCCTGCTCCACCGTGTCCCTCTCAGCTCAACCAACCGCGGCATTAAGCTACACTTCAAAGACGCCGGTGCAGCTTAAGATCGCAGGAGCGTAGGAGCACAGGAGCACGTGTGCACTCTCTTTCACTCTCTCTCTCACTCCTTCTCTCCCCTCCGGCGCCTCGCAGCGTCACGGAAACAGAGTCAAAACAACAGCAACAATGAGCATGGGATCACTGATGGACTGGCAATTCTTGCTGGGGCTCTTGTCCTATTTAGGTGTATGCTTATTGCGTTGAATGCTAAGAGAAACTATCCCTCTCACACGTTACCCTTGAGTGTAGGATCAGATTTGCCTCAGAGCCTGAAGACAGACGACGCGGGACTCCTAAACAGGCCTCTCCCACCATGGCCACAGAGGCAGCGTATCTCTCAGCCGCTGTGCTAGTTCTTGTTAGGATCCGCTACTGAGGAGTGAGAACGGCAGTAGCCACACCAGCCCCTTCCTGCGGAGACACCCAACTTAGTCCTCAGTAATTGAAGTCAAGGTAGTACTGGTGAGCACCATCCTAAATCAAAAGAAAGGATGAAATAAGGGGGGAAAGGGATCTGCCTGTGCCTCACCTAGTTGATTTGTGAACTGTGCACCAGTCCACTTGAACATGTGGTGTGTTTTGTTAGGAATGCCTTTTTTCCGACATTGCTGCCATTGATTTTGTGTGAAATCCAAGCCTGCGCTTCAAACAGCTAGCCTCACGTTTTGACACTCGTAGACATCAGCCCATTCTCATGGAATTTTAATGGACGCTATGCAGTCATTCTGTCATTCCGTTGCATTGAGTATAGGATTTTGATGTTGTGTATGAAATCGTATGTCACCAAAATCATGTCATGGAAAGACACATCAAACAGTAATGCAGATGTACGCAGAAAAAAGTAAGCCGCTAACTTTCTGCTTACCACAGCAGTGACAGACCTGTCTCGAGTCAATCTCACTTCCTCACGGCTGTATAGTCTCATGGGAGACTTCTTTTCACCACACATAGAGAAGTGAGAGTGTACTGCTGCATACAGGATCGAACAGCATCAGAATTAATGGACTTATTTATTGTAAAAAAAAAAATGATTGTTTCCTTAGTGTCCATGGGGGGGTGGAGTATTATGTACAGTATATAAAAATGTGTGAGTGTGTGGTGTCTTTTTATTTCTGTTGTTATTGTTGTTGTTCCTGCTGACTAAAAGCCTAAGGGGATGTTCAGCGATTCAATCCAAAGGGCAATCAAGCTCTCAGTATGGAGAACCATTACACACAGGAAAAAAAGAAACACATTGATGTAGATGTAGATGTCACTGCGCTGTATGCATTGCAGAAATAAACAGGCTTTTTTTTTGTGAGACTGCTGCTGATTCGAGCTGACATTCACAATTACTGTGCATTGTGTTGTGCGCGCTGTGTGTCTCTGCTGCCAGGGAGTCGAGTGCAATTTATTTGCAGTCAAGTTATGGCACATCTTCACTAAATATAGTATACTTAGAAACTGCTCGAAGACACTTATTTAAGAATGTTTACATTGAGCTCTGAAAAGCTGTGTTTGAATACCAATAAGCCTTTAATAACATAGTATGTATGGCTCAGACTGGATTCTCAAGGTTTTCATCTATAGCATGAGTAATCCAGGAAACCTCCAGCTGCAGGGACTTCAGAAACAGTGAAAACTGGATTACATTATTTGAGTTTTGCCAACATTATAACTGGAGAATTTTCGCAAAACTACTATTTTTGAAACATATTGTGCACAATATGCCCAACTCAAACCCTAATTTAACTCATATTTTGCTTTCTCACTGGTGGTTGAAATATCCCAAACTGTACAACTTGCATAAAAGAGTTTTCGCCAGACACCACCACGCCTGACTCAGTCCTGGAGTGCCCTCCACTAGCCCAGCTCTCAGTGAGATTAGAAAGCCTCTGTGCTGACTGTTTCCATTGGGGAGGACTCCAGCAAATGAAATGGGCCTGTGGTTTTATGGCCAGCCATTACACCTGATCACACCGCTCATAAATAAGGCTTTCTTTTCCAGCACACAGAAGTATAGTAAATAAACTGAAGCAGGGGCCTGTGCACCTATTTATCTTAAACCTACAGATAAACATCATAAATCATTGTGAATATCAGACTTCTTAGCGGTGTAAAGGCTCTGAGCTAAACACTGGTGAATGGAGTTAAAAATGCAGCAGCATTAGAGGCTCTCCAGCTCTGAATGAGTTTATAGAACGGTTTTCTGGTCTTGTGGTAATGGAGAGTTCTACAGAATAAGTCATCTTCTGTTCTTTTCCATTTCTTTGGAAAATATCATCTGATTTGTTTTGTGTTAGTGTGTTGAGAGACGTATTGAATTTCATCAAGAAAACAGAATATCAGTTAGGCAACTACTAAATACTTTATTTGGGTTTCGATTCCGCAGTAATAAAGGCTGATATAGATCTGTGGTCTCCTTTCAACTCTTTGCAAGACTGAACCCAAATCCATGATTTGCTCACAAAAGCACAGATGGTCATCGCTCTCTCTGTCTCTCTCTCTCTATCTCTCCCTCTCCCCTCTTTCACCCTCACCGACATTTCTCCGATGGGTGACGTCCATCTCCCAGCCGATCGGACAGTTAATCGCCTAATGGCCGGAGGGTCACTCCTGCTCGGAGAGCGTGGTACCTTAATGGGTGCCCGGGTCTTTAAAGCCTCGTTACGGAGGCATGGCTCATTGGTGCCCTTGGCGTGGGTAGGGCGGCAGCAGCGGTGAAGGTAACCCCGTGAGCCAAGGACCCGAGCAACGCCCCGAACTCTGACGCACACAAAATTACTCCACCGTTCTAAAGAGGGCACAGCGCTTTTGCCTTGTGGTAGCGAGTGAATGTCCACCATCACTGCGGTCGAGACAGAGAGTTCCAGACAGAGAGTTCCAGACAGAGAGTTCCAGACAGAGAGGGCCAGACAGTGAAGTCCAGGCAAAGAGACCCAGACAAAGCCACAGCAAGACCATAGTGGGGGACTTACATAACGCTTGCATCATGGTAGGCAAGAGGACAATGTTTGCCATCAAGTTAGCAAAAAAATGCAAAGGAAAATAAAGCCTTAGTTCTGACTGATGTTCTGTTTGATGTAATCTGTTGTGTGTTGCTTGTTATATATTTTTTCAGCCCCTTGAATTTCTTAGAATAACAGTGACTGTGAATTCCTTTTCCGGTGCCCAATCAAATTCGTTCTGTTCAAACATCCTAACCCTGTTAACAAGCCATTACTGTGCAGCAACTACAGCAAAAGACCTATCGAAATAACAAGGCAACCTTTAAAAGTCAAGATGAAGGACACATTAAGGCCACACGCTGGGAGGCATTTGAGTAAAAGTTAAGGCAACCCTAACTTCCTTAAATTTCATGAAAGGAGAACACAACCAGCCTATGATCAAAGCCGAGACAAATCTTCTTCATTACAAAGTGGCCTTAAAGGAGTACTGCAAAAAAAAAAAAACGTAAGTTTCCCTCGAAACCATCCCAGTTTTGTTTCTGAGCGACATGGTCGTTAGGCAAGCGCTCATGATTATAAGCCTCATTATGCTGTCAATCTCAAGCTGTGGTTCCCGCCCACAGGCCTCCCCGAAGCCCAGGCATGATCAATCCAGCCTTGAGTCATGGCGTCCCATTCTCCCGGTCTCAATCACCCGTCCTGGACGTAATTCATTGAGTGTGTTGAACCCAGATGTGGACGAATCGCGCACATTCGTGGAAGTTCGGGGGATAAGTAATATTAACGAGATGCTAAATTGAGCCTTTTTAATGATGACATAAATCAACAACAAATGAACCGGAGGAGCAGGGAAAGACAAGGTTCCTCTGAGTGTTCCAAACGGAGCAACGGAATGGGAAAGGGTGGTCACGACAGGCCATCACTCACCGACGGCGTGGGGACTATGATGTCTGTTGCACAACAAAAGCAATACCCGCTCCATTATTTCTGATGAGCGTTTCGGGGAGCTTTGGCGCACACATGCTACCTCGGCTCGGCAATTTGCTTTTGAACCGAACAATCCTATTTGTGCGCGGGACAAAAACGGAAGTCATTTCACCTCGCCTCTGTCAAGAGTGCCTCGGTAATGCTCTCTATCTCCCATCTCTCTTTTTCCATCTCTGACGCCCTTTTTTTCTGTCACGTATAAATTATGTTCACAGAGTACAGAGTCTGATTGCTGATTCTACCTGATTTGCCAGTAAATTGGCAAGCGCTGTTGTATATTACGTAGTCCACACTTTGTCTCTCAGCATCACTCTGTTCCTCCAATTTAACATAACCCCACTCTTTCTTGCTCTCCTTCTTTTTTCATACCTCTCTCTTCCCCCTCTCTCTCTTTCTCTTTCTCTCTCCCTCTCTCTCCCCCTCTCTCTTCCCTCTCTCTCTCTTTCTCTTCCTTCTCTCTCTCTCCCTCTCTCTCTTCCCCCTCTCTCTCTTTCTCTCTTCCCTCCTCTCTCTCCCCCTCTCTCTCCTTCAGCTTCTGATTCCCTGAGATTATGTCCACATCACACCACAGAGTAATGGGATGGGAAGCAAATGGCTGCCTGTGATTGATGTATGTAGGAGCACCACGAGGCCTGGAATGGGCCATTTTTAATGGAATTTTTCCCTGTGAATGACTTTGTCTCTCCGCCCGTATTTCCCTGGTGTATTTTTCTTCCATTTTTTTATTTATTATTCCTCTCTATCTTAAACAGGGTCAGCCAACCTGACATTGACACTTTTTTGCATCGCAGTTACATCCTCATAGGGACAGTGAGCGTGCTACAATTACATTACATTACAGCACTGTCAATACCACTATTGGTTTGCAATTCATTTTTGTCCAGGTTTTGACAAGCACTCAACTCAGTTATGAATGCCCTGACAGAGATATAGATGTTTCTGACATCGCTAATGTGGTTGATAATGTGGTTTTATTAGCTGCTGGAGATGCCCAACATCGTATTTGGTAAAAGTCAGACTGATGATTGTGCTAGAGACAGATGCCTTCTGACAGGTTTCATTTCCATACGGATGTGCGGATTGTGCGCGCATGCTCTTACAGAGGCCGTCTCTCATCCGCCTTTGGCAAAGACAGCCATCGATCCCATTCACACAATTAATGCCTCCAACCCCAAAAAAAGCCGGAGCTCCATCTCTGAACACAAGAGCCCCTTCTGTTTTTTATCATTAATGGAAAGCTGTCAAGCCCAGGGCCCTCACTGGCATGGTTTCATAAATAGCAGCAGCGCAAAACTATGGAACATTCAAGTATGGAGAAAGAGGGAGAGAGAGGGGGAGAGAGAGAGAGAGTGAAAAAGCACAACTTTCGTCAGTAGGGACATGAAGTAGCAGGGTTTGAGTGGGAAGCTTCTTGTTGCTGTGGTGTTCTCAAGTCATCCTCCTGGACTGTTCATACACACATCCTTTTTCACAGGAAATAGGTGACTATACCTGTGATTGATCACATTCCTAACCCTGTGTGTGGTGTGTGAGTCAGTCCTCTGAACAGCCTGTTCTTGTCCTCAGTGAAATCTCACACACTGTCTCAAATATGCAAATATACAGCTTTCACTGTTGGAAAGTCCACTAATGCACTGAGCCAAATGTTCAATCTGATTCTGCGAAAGAGCTGATTTATAAATCTAGATGGTCTCTGCACATCTAAGAGGGATTTAGAGTTAATTTTGTGTGTGTGTGAGTGTGTATGTGTCTGCATTTGTATGTGTTTACATGTGTGTGGAGGGAGGTGGATGTTTGTATGTAAGTTATTTTGTGTGTAGCATGCCCTGTGTGTGTATTGTGTGTGTAAGTTCGAGAGCACTGCTGCGTGTGCTGGTGTGTGTCTGATGCTGACCGTGTCCAGTATGTGTATTTTGTGTGTGTGTGTGTGTGTGTGTGTGTGTGTGGGTGTGGGTGTGGGTGTGGGTGTGTGTGTGTGTGTGTGTGTGTGTGTGTGTGTGTGTGTGTGTTTGTGTGGGTGTATTGTGTGTGTGTGTGTGTCTGTATGTGTGTGTGTGTGTGTGTGTGTCCGGTGCTGACCGTGTCCTCTCCATCCTGCCTCAGCAGACTCCCTGTTCAGCGGACTGGGCCTGGGCGCGGTGGTGGGGCTGGGCGTGGCCGGCCTGCTGCTGCTGCTGGTGCTTGTGGACGTGAGCTGCTTCTTCCTGCGCCAGTGTGGCCTGCTCATGTGCATCACGCGCAAGCTGTGCAGCAAGAAGACGGCCACCAGCGGCAAGAGCAAGGATCTGGAGGAGGGCAAGGCCGCCTACCTGTGAGTCTCATCCCTCCCCCAGTCCGACCACTCAGTGAGAGTCTCCATGAACCTACATTCACATCCACACACCAGTATACCTACCACACACACCCACACACACACACACACACACACACACACACACACACACATACACACACACACACACACACACACACACACACACACACACACAGTCCTGCCCAGTGCCAGTCACACACATACAAACACTCATCCTGTTACCGTGACATGGATTTTCGTTTGTGTGTGTTGTGTCTCTGACTGAAGGATTTGTTTCCTCTAAACGACTTATTGTTGGATGTCTATTGTTTAAGGATGTCTTTGCAATGTAAATCTATACCATTGCCATGACAATTAAGCTGCTGAGATCGAGAAACAAAAGAGGAAGAGAAGATGGAGCGGTGGCCTCCACAATGGAGCAGGTCCTATTGTAGCGTTATTCACACCTGCTCAAACATGCCATGTGTTTATTTTTGTGTATCTGTCTCTATTTGTATGTATTTCACTTTGCCAACATTTGGCAGAACTGCACTAAGATCACATTACATAGCTCTCTGCTGGTATGTTTCACACTCACAGTCACACACTCTCTGTCCCTGAATCTCTCTCTCGTGTCTCTCGAGTGTCAGCCAAGCCCGCTCTCTTAGGTATTTAATTCACTGGCCCAGCTCTCCCAGTTACTGGCTCAGCCACTGAATAATTATATTTGCTTAGCAATTGCATTATCACTCACACACACACACACACACCCACACACACACACACACACACACGCATGCACACACACACACTCTCTCCCTTTGTACCTCTCTCTCTGTCTCTATCTCTATCTGTCTCTCTCTTTGTACCTCTCTCTTTCTGTCTCTGTCTCTGTCTCTGTCTCTCTCTCTCTCGTGCTCATACCTGTCCCTCCTTACCTGTCTCACCCATCTCCCTCTCTTACTCCACACCACTTCACCGCCCTCACTGAGACCCACATCAGGTATTTCTTACACAAGCTAAGCCCGGCCACCTCAGTCACATAAAACGCTCTATGAATTCTACACGAGCAGCAGCTGTAATTGACACCTGCCTAAAAGAGTCACAGCCCGGTCTATTTAGCCCTGAGCTGGACCCCCGGGCCCCCGGGCTCTGCGCTCGGGCGACCGGCCCATCTCAGCGGCGGCAGTTTGTCAGCCTGATCTCTGGACACGCCTGGCACGACTGGAGATTCCTCCCCTGACTGCGAGGAATCAAATCCCGTCACGTCTCCCCTCCCCAGGGTTCCTGGGGATTAAGAGCAAGATTGCCCCCGGCTTCAATAACAACCAGCATGACTTTAAAAGACTCTTGTGACACACAGAGATGTGCACAAACACATATGGACACACACACACACCCACGCACACACACACACTTACTCACCTACATGCACACCTACACAGACAAAGGGCACTCATACACAAGCAGGCACTTTCACACACACACGCACACGCACACGCACACACAGACACATACACACACACACACACACACACACACACACACACACACACACACATACACTGCGGGCTCCATCTGATAGACTCTCCATGCCTCCCTGCTGCCCCTCAGCTGTGTCTCTAATAACCTTATTAGTGTGGTGATGATGGTGGTGGGGTGGGGGTGGAGAGGAAGGCTCTGTGCCGGCCACAGACACTCAGGGGCCTGTAGATAATGCCCACTACACACACACATATTCACACCAGCACACACATTCACACACATACAGACTAAAACACCCACAGACATAGACACTTAGACACGCACACGCACACGCACACGCACACGCACACGCACACGCACACACACAGGCACAGGCACAAGCACAGGCACAGGCACCCGACACGCACACACACAGGCACAGGCACAGGCACAGGCACAGGCACCCGACACGCACATGCACACTCACACACACACACACAAACACACACACAGTTGAATGCATACTCCAACAGGACAGCATACAAACTCCAACACACACACACCAACAGACAGACAGTGCTTATACTCTTTAGTTCCCTGTGCACACACACATAAGTTACAGTTTCACCTTGACCCTTTCAATGTTTATCCTGTGTAGAGGAGTGTGTGACCTTGAAGCACTTTGAAATACAATGGTGATATTAACAACAAGACACGATCATTAGCAACCTTTCTGCCACTTGTATTTTCTTTCTCTAACCTCTCTCTCTCTTCCCCTCTCTCTCTCCCTCTCCTTCTCTCCCCTTTCTCTCACTCTCTCTCTTTCTTCTGACAGTAAGCTGCCGCTGAAAGAGGAGAACGGTAAAGAGATGCTGAAGCCGGACACCATCGAGATCAAAGTTCACGGCGACAGCAGCCTGCGCTCCAAGCAGGAGGACAGCAAAGCGTAATGATGTCACCTCTCCGCGCCCCCCGCCTCCGCCCCCCCCTACCACACAGGAGAGCTTTCCAGAAAGAACTTGCGCAGCGAGCTACTCTGAGACCAAAGTCCGAGAAAAAACACACGAAGATATTGAACAAACAAACAAGTGAGCAGACAACAAGATGGAAGATTTAGCCCACACACACACACACACACACACACGCACACACACACTCTCAAACACACTCACACATAGATGCTTCCCCCCACGCGCCAATACACACATTAGCTAGAAATGGCTCATCAGGACATTTGAAGAGGTATTGTGTACATAAAAGGGGTGGAGAAATTGACACCCACGTCTCATTTTGTTGTGACAAATCTTTTTTGGAGGACGCGTCTCGTCGGGAACAATCCCTTGTTGAAAAGTGATTGGTCCATTTCTCTCTTTTTTTTCTCTCTTACTTGTTTCACTCTTTTTTTTCTCCGTCAGGAGGGGGAAGCAGGATAGAAGACCTTTTTTGTCTTTACTTTCTTGTGCATATCAGTTCTCTGTCACTCTAAAAAAAAAAAAAAAAAAAAAATGGATGCCCTTGTTGTTCTGAGCCTCTGCAGAGCCTCCCATCCCAGCCCCAACAGAAATAATACAGAAACACTAGACTGGGTCCCAGAGCCCTCGCACACAGATACCCACTTACTCCTACACTGCTGTGTTCTGTCCATCCATATAAGGACATGAAGAGACGCCATGCACCGTATCATTGTCAAAATACTGCCCCTGTGGACTCCCATACTCCTCTTTCAACAATGTGTTGTATGTGTGTGCGTGTGCGTGTGCGTGTGTGTGTGCGTGTGTTGTGATTCTGGGTAACTGTGGTGTATTTTCATCTCTCTTATTTCATTTGTTTTACTTTGTCTTATCGCCACCACTTTCCAGTGTAAGCAACAACCAAGAGTGCTTTGCCACTTGGTGAGTGAGAAGAATGTGTGAGATTATCAGTGTTATTACAGGAAGGATTTGTTTTCTTGACAGACTACATTCTGGCTGTGTCTAGTCATGCATGTGGTGATGTGACGTGGCATGGCCTTGAGACTTCTCTTAGTGCTGTCTTATGGTGAGATTGTACGCAGCAAAGGGAACTAGGTACAGTGTGTGTGTGTGTGATGACTTCCCTTAGTGCTGTCTTATGGTGAGATTGTACGCAGCAAAGGGAACTAGGTACAGTGTGTGTGTGTGTGTGTGTGTGTGTGTGTGTGTGTGTGTGTGTGTGTGTGTGTGTGTGTGTGTGTGTGATGACTTCCCTTAGTGCTGTCTTATGGTGAGTCCCACGCATTGCTTCTGTGTCTCACACGGTTCCTGCAGGCAAATCTAAAAAGGCCTTGAATCTCAGCGCGCCACTGATTTGATGCTTTTTGTTCTCATACTGTTGGTCGCATCATGTAGGTGTGTGTCAGAAATTGATGTTTGAGCACTGGGGATACTGTTGCTCAGAGTAGACAGAGTTTCTTTCTCTCTGGGTTTGCATTGAGAAAGATAGAGGGTTTGTGTGTTTTTGTGTGTGTGTGTGTGTGTGAGCGTGTGTTTGTGTGTGTAGGGGTGGGGCTGTGCACGCGTGCATGGCTGGTTGTGGGTGTGTTTACATTTGTTGTGTGGGAATCCCATGTTAAAGACAGATTAAGAGAGATAAAAAGACTGAAGTCATAGAAAAAAATATAATGAAAATAATAATGATTATTTTTCATGGTCATATGTAAATACCCACACCATGATTTCTTTAGCCGGGACTATCAGTGGCGTCATCCAAGTTCTCCTGGTGGAATGAGTAAGTTTCAGTAGAGAGTTCTGGTCTGCTTGTGCTATAAGACTAAATATTTTTTTTATGTTAAATAATGTGGTTTTAATGTGGTAGAGGAATCCACTTTTTCACAATTGAGTATTTATTATTGTACCCCTCAGCTCCAGCCACATAGTGTGTCATTTAAATCACTAGATAAGTGCAAGTCAAGTGAACGTTCGTTCTTGTTGGTTCTAGATGGGTGAGAGTAGGCCACAAGGACTATGAAATATGCCCAAATCACAAATAATATGGATCAAATGTCACAAAAGAGCTTTGCGTTGCTCAGTAAATTCAAACAATATAAAATAATTTTATTTGAAGATTTTTGTTTTCTCATAACTCACCTTCCTAGTGTGTGGGATCCATTGGCTTGACATACTGGGTACAGGATGTCAGCTATCATGGATCATTTCACCTAAACATAGTGTGCTTAGTATCATAATCGGGTCCATGGAGTTTCTGATTTGGATGAGACGATCATCCATCAGTCTGATGCCCCTCGACTGACTCCAGACTCCCGAGAAAAACAAGATGGCTGCCATTTATGCCTGTCAGCAGAAGTGAGATGACATCACAGACTCCCCTGTACCCATGATACTCCTGTTACCCTGTGTCATTTTCAAATGTAAATAAAAGTGTCCTGATATATATACAAACGCCTGGTTTTTCATACTGATGTGTTTGTGTGTGTGTGTGATGTACGAAGATGCTGGGGCACTGGGCTTCAACTGTAAGGTCTGAGAGGACAGTGGAGACCAAGCACAGTTGGACCACGGGGACAGGTGTAACTTAATTTTCTCAGCTCATGTCCAGCATAGTGCAATGAAACTCACAGAAAACATGTGTGATGGCATCAGTGTGCTATGTTAAAAATGTCTATTTGTGTTTCAATCTCTGTCAAAGGTTCCAGACAGAAGACATTTTGTGGGCCAAATTCGTAACTTTTAAGGTGTTATTTTTACTGCACAGTTCATGCATTTTGACAGGTGGTTGTGATCAGTGATCAGTTTACAAAAATTAGGAGAGGTCAGCTGGGGACCATTGTAATACACATTACAATCGGTTGCAACCAGTGCCACCCGTGGTTTCTAAGCGACTGTCAAACTGATTGGCATTTTGAAAACAAACACTGCCAAGATTACAATTTAAAGAAATTCCCCTATTCACCACTACTTTGGTTTGAATAATGCAGGGCTGTTGCCACAAGGTTTTCTCTACCCCTACATACTGGCATGTTACATCTGTCCCCAACCTCTGTTACAACTGTCCCCAAGGCACTTACTGTATTGAGATGAAAATTCAAGAAAAAGTTAGGTACATCTGCTTGAATTAGTGAAGTAAATATAGAGGGAAAAAATGTAAATTGCAAGTATGTTAAAATTAAGATTTCACTCATGCCAACTTTTCAGCAACATGAAAAAAAGTACAAAAATGTTAAAACTATTACAACTTTACCTGGTCTCCACTATTTATGGTGGAAAGTGAAAGCCCTTGGCCATCCATGCCCTTGCTTTATGACAAGAGAGCTATATCTCATTGTTCTCCCTCTCCTCTCTCTCTCTCTCTCTTTGTGTGCGGGTGTGTGTGTGTGTGTGTGTGTGTGTGTGTGTGTGTGTGTGTGTGTGTGTGTCTGTGTGTGTGTGTGTGTGTGTGTGTGTGTGTGTGTGTGTGTGTGTGTGTGTGTGTGTGTGAAAACCCAATTGTATTTTAACACAATATAAGCTCCAAACAGAGGATTAGGTTTCCTAGGTTTGAGTGCTGCACTACAATTCTGAGATTTAAAAAAAGGTGTATATCATCTCTTTTCGGTATGATGGTTGTTAAATGAAGCCAGTCTCCTTAAACTTTAAAACTGAGTCCACAAGTCTCAGTTCAGTCAGAGATGTTGAAGTGTAATACTAGAGCAAATAGCAGCAAGTTAAATGAATAGCCCTCACTGCTGTATATATTATTGACGGTGCTCATGCTGGAGACCTCATTAATGCGTGGAAAGAATCCCACCTTTCTGTGGCGTCACAGCATGAAAAGGTTGAATGTAGCGAGAGAGCCATGCTGCATCATCCTGAGCTACTCCTGCTGTGGCCCTTATGCAGTTTTTCTCTACCTTTGAATATGTGTGGAGACGTGGAAAACAAACATCTTTTCAACCGCTGCTGAGCTGAATTTGGTATGACATAACATCTGAAGAAAACATCTAGCTCAGTTATTGGAGGTACACCTCTCACCATTACAAAGGATGACAGTATTGTAAACTTCCTGAAGGTGGTTGCTGTAAAAGCATTGTTTGTCTATAGGCCCTCACAATATCCCCTGGGGTGTGTAATATCCATAGGTAAGGCTCTTACTGAGTTTTATCCCCACTGGTGGGAAATATGGCCCTATTACTCTGCTGCCTTTGAACTGTACTATGGACGATTATTTATTGTCTCAGCCAGACTCCGCTTTGAGCTGCTCCTGGGCTGCAGGGCCAGAGAATAAACAGGCTAGTGGAAGTTTATAAGCCATTTTTGTATCCTCCGTCCAACCTGTTTGATCTTAGAGCAAAACAGTTTGGGCTCTGTATGCCTTTTGAGGAGCTCTTGGGTAGAACTTCATAGTAAATAACTGTATTGTAACTGTAGTGACTAATGACAGTGGCTCGGCTTCTGAGCTCGGCCGAGGTCCAGTTGTGTATGTGCCAGGGGGGATGATTCACAGAGTGTAAATGTTCCCCATAGAATGGTACTGTGCCCTTTAGAGAAGAGGAACCATATATCAGTTGCCATATTAATGTGAATATCCCAAATCTACTTGGGTAGTCTTCTTCTCATTTAATATGATAAGATATGAAAGATTCTCGGAGAGACATTTTGGCATTGTTCAGCTCAGAGTGACGGAGAAAATTAGCATTTTCAACATTTCAATGTCAAAGGATCTCGGTTTCTCAGAGCGACACATTTATTAGTTCTCCCCTGCTAAGATAAAGTCTCAGAGTTTCTTGCTTCATGTTAAACTGTCACAACATTACAAAGTCTTGATATCAAAAATGTTTGCTAACATTTTGCTTAAGATTCTATTTACTAAAATTCAGCTTTGTTGGGAATGTTACTTAAGCTTTAATTTCAGTATGTAACAAGACAAAATGTTTGTCAATGGTGAAGTTAATGTCTTCTTCATCTTAGCAAATAAATTGAATACTCGTAGTCAAGGGATCTTGGATGCAAAGATTCATGAATTCATGACTAAAATCTTATCATAATCTCTAGCATTTAGTACTACATATGGCTTATTGTTGATGCCCATGATTTGTTCATGTTGATTAAAGCATTTATAAATGAATCATGAAGGAAGAAGCAAGGTGAAGTAATACTAAAATGTAACACATGCATTATTTAAAAGATAGTGTCTACTGACAAGTTGTGACATTTCCTTAAGGTGCCTGTCTTTACAGCAAGAGGCACGTAGCCTCCTCTGTTTTTGGTCTAGGAGACAGGGAGCAAACTCCGCTCCTCTGATGAAAATGTGATGCTCACGCCTCAATGTTGAGCTAAATGAGTTAGCTAAATTAACAACAAGTTTGAAATGAGGAGCTTTAAAGCTCTCCTTGAGGAGGTATTGCATTCCAGTCCTTCAGTTCATAGACCTGTGCTAGTACTTCCAAAGGTTCCCCTAATTATCCCATAAATTTTCTGACTGAGTGAGCATCAGGTGAATAACACGGTTTGCTACAGTTTACTGGTGTTTTAAATGTGTTTGCCTGTGTTCTAATTAAACAAACTGCTTGGCTTAATTAGCAAAATAACACCCTTACAGACACCTGGAAATAATTGCATTTGTAATTAATTGTTTGTAGTCACAGAAGAAAATGCAAATGGTGTAAACATTTAATTACTTTAATCAGACTGTGTAAAGTGAGACACAGCGATTAAAGCAGAGCCCAGTTAGAGGCCATGCTAGGGAGCCTGGTGACAGTAGAGGAGAGAGATTAGAATCATACAGAGAGTACACACCAGGCAGACTCATTCATAAACTTGTCTACAAGCTATTAGGATTGAAACCAAAAGTACACAGACACTCACAGTGGTTTTATGTTGAAAATTTAAAAAATCGATACGTTTCAGCAAGATATGCTGTCAGTACACACAATAGACTATAATAGATGACTTCATCTCACCTATTGTCGTGTCTGTAAACTAAAGTAATCTGTTTCAATCCCTGAGAGAATACCATCATAAACTGAGATGATGATAAACAAAATGCACTGCAACTCTTCATGCTGTGGGCATATGTAGGCTGAAGACAGGAGGGTTTTAATGTTGTCACTGCTGACCTTTATGTTTCCATTGTGTATGACATGTAAATTTTATGAAGACACAGGCCCGCTGGCGGTTGATCTTGTCTCTCTGGCTTTCACCAATCTCAAACAAAGGCTTAGGGGAGGCGTCGTATGTACGCAATCTGCTGACTGAAATGAATGTCATTAGATCAACAGGGATAACCTCATGTGCTTTCTCCAGTAGGACTGAACACTGGATTGTGAGTCAGATTATCAGAGAAGCCTGTCTTTTGGTGAGGCACATACACACACACACATAGACACACATATGCACACAGGACAGACAAAGAGACAACACAGATATGGAAAAATATATATACCCTCACTATTTTATGCTACACTGAAACTCACTGCTCACTGAACAAATCCTTGGCTAAGCCTTCTGGGGTGATGCAATCCCTTCTGTAATCTGCACACTGCCAGAATCTCCCATGAAGCCTGAAGCCAGTCTCGCCTTCACAGTGACGATAATAGAAACTTGAATACAATTTTTGGCGTAGTTAATACCCTCCTCTTTTACAGTGAGAAATCATGACAAAACTTAAAACAGGCACATAAGAACTTAGCATCAATTGTTTAACAAATGCTTGGCACACACACACACACACACACACTCACTCACACGCACCCACACACGCGCACACACGCACACACACTCTCCCATCCACAACTCCCAACTAGAGAGTAGGACTTTGGAGCAGCTGATAGCTCGCTCCGCTCCCAGACTTCGGCAGGCAAATCCAGCAGTAAGCCCTCTGGCAGGTGCTCCTCCTCTATAATCTTCCTGCTCTCAGAATCTCCCATGATGCCTTGGGCTGTTTGGAGCACCTCCTCACCTGTGATAAGGTTCGCCCGCGGGACGGACTGAGATAAATGCTTTATAATTAAAGAGATGGAGAGAGGTGTCAGGGGCCCTCTACAGCTAATGCCTCACAGACTGCCATGCACAGGCCGGAGAGAAAGGGAGAGAGTGCGGGAGAGAGAGAGGGAGGGAAATGGGGAGTGAGAGAGAGAGAGAGAGGGAGGGAGGGAGAAGGGGAGTGAGAGAGAGAGGGAGGGAGGGAGAAGGGGAGGGAGGAAGGCTGAGAGTCGGGGTGAGCCACAGCAGACTGACAAACAAGCATCCAAACACCCAGACAGAGCGGAAGGAAACGAGGAGTCCAAACTGACACAAAGCCAGCGCTCCTCTGTGCTCATTGCCCTCCTCCTCCGCAGCACCTCCT
This sequence comes from Sprattus sprattus, assembly GCF_963457725.1. NCBI lineage: Eukaryota > Metazoa > Chordata > Actinopteri > Clupeiformes > Clupeidae > Sprattus > Sprattus sprattus. The sequence goes on from NC_137924.1 coordinate 25,565,972, forward strand.
CTCTGAGAATGGAACAGAAAAAAGAAAAAAAATTAAATAAAGTCATGAAATTGAAAAAGCCCAAATTGGTAAATGCCATGTAACCATTCTGAGTGATTTCATCGCTTGGCTGAATTTGAATGACAATACTCAATAATGCCGACACAATCAACCGGCAACGTGTGGATTGAATGTGCACTGTCCTCTTGACCTGCGTCTGCGCCGTCCTCATCATGTGAATGGGCAAGGTATGTAAATCAGCAAACTAGTGCAAGGGATAATCAGAGAAATTCCGAGTACTGGCAAAATTAACAGTCGAGAGAGTGCTAATGTATGCCTGCTCCTCTAAGTGATTTCATCAAAGTTAATGACAAGGGTTAATGAAAGGGTCCAACTCCCACTTACCACCACTGGGAAATCTGCATCGTAAAATGAATAGCAAGCGTAATGAATAGCCACATCACACATGTTTGTTGTTTGTTTATTTATTTATTTATTAGCGGTGCCATTGTGATTCTGATAGCACCCACTGTGTTGTACTTAGATCAGAATGCTTTCACAATTTGGTCGGTGTGCACAAATTTGGATTGGATTTTTATTAGCGTGGGCTGAGACAATGAATAACACAGAGCGGCCAGTAATGAAGGAGCCCCCGGGGTAGGTTAAAACAATCAATTTCCTAAAGACTTGCCAATTTACCGCCTAATTGTTCTGTTGGTTTTTTCTCCGAATTGAGAATAATTCAAATTCAGCCTCGATAGAACTGTTTCTGATCATTCCCCCTGAACGTGGCCTTCACACAAAGCCCTCCATTAGGCAGTTTATCCCTGTTAAAAAGTCAAACAGTAGAAAAGTAGGCTTGCAGCTCAGAAAAGAGGAAAGACGTTTGGGGGCGGGGGAGTGTTAAAAAAAAGTGAGTTTAGAGGTTCAGACCTAGATCTGCCCTTCAACAGTTAATGGCAGTGGCAGGGGAAATGTATAGTTGGGGTTCTGACAGAGAGTAAGTGGTTCTGTGTATTTTGGGTATGAATATGAATAAAGTCATCCAGCCATGCCTCGTTAATGAGACAGAGGGAGCACGCCTCAGACAGCTCTAATTAATTACACCGTGACGTTTATGGATAATGACCTTATGGCGGGTATCTCACTGTATGAATATACATGGCTTTTGTGTGGCAGGGGCCTAAACAGTCCGATAGCATGTGCATCATCTTTCACTGGATCCCATTTCAGATCTCAAATGGGATGTGAGACCTGATACCAATTTACGGCACAGGATGATTACTCATTCTGGATTTTCCCGTCCCTCTGTTTTACAAACTGGTTTAGCAATCCAGCGACCTGGGTTCAGACCCTGCCTTCGTCCTGACAGGAAGTGGTTCAATCCCTGCCTCCGGCCTGATAGGAAGTGAAATCAACATTTGTTCCGATTGGAGTGGGCTGAGGTCAAGTAGCTGCACAAGATATTTACAAGGGCTGCACATAAGGGAAACTGAAACGCATCACATGCACCATGAGTCACATGCAGCTCCAACACTGCTTGCCTACTAACCACAAGAACACTGTTTCAACAGACACTCTTCAGTTTCTCTTCAGCTACCATGCCATTGCTCTGAGCCCTGTTTATGAATGAGACATTATGGCATTATGGCTCCACCTCCGTTCACTCTTTCATTAATCATACCGTCACATTTTCTTTCACCAAAACTGGAATTAAAAAGGATTAAATTGCTATTTCTCTTTCCCACCCCGAGGGCCTAACACGCGTTATTCGATTAATTCATCGGATTAGCCGCTAAAAGGAACCATTAAGTCACACCAATAACCTCACTGTTGAAACCACCCACTACAGTCACCTGTCACCAGCAGCAGCAGCCTGACGAATGCACACAACATCTCCACAGGAAAAACGATCCCCCATTTTAGCGGAGGTCACCCCAGGATCATCTCCATTCCAGCAGCATCCTGTCACATGCAAGGCTCCGGAAATGCTGTGTTCCATTAGCATCTGCCAGGTTTTAATTACAGAATCTGCATACCTTAATTAGATCTGATTGCAATAATGATGACGCACTGCGGCATGCTAAACGGGTGTTGTCGGGGTGTTACCAGTGTTGCGATCGCAGTTCGCCTGAGCCGCAGCCTTGTCTTGATTACAGAACACGTGTCGACGCTTTTTTTTTTTTTTTTCTGGGGCAGACTCCGGGGGCGCTTTGTTGAAATGCCACCCTAATGGAGATGACAAGGAGTTGTGTAATGAGCTTCGAGGCAGGTGAGCGCCACTGGTGCAAATACCGCAATCCCCCGAAAGAGCCTTTGATGGAGCTGTGTTTACGTCTGGATAGACTTTAACCCTCTCCACTCTTCTGCACATATGTGTTGAGTATCTATCTTTAGACGCACACTGATGAATAGCCACTGTAGGTTCTTCACAGTACCAGTCGATGACACTTCTCCCCAACCTGCCTGCACTGCAGTCATATATCACCCGACGTGTCACACATGAGACTGACGCTCTGGGTATTTATGGTGCTGTAAGCTTACCAGAGCAGAACCATACATCGACGTACCAGAATGATAGGGATAGCGGTGAGACGATTCAGGGAACAGGATGGTACCGCTCTCCGGGCTGGGCAGCGATGTTTTGGAGGCAGAGTTTCCCCTTGCGTTTTGTAATTGCTTGGCTGACTCTGTCATTTCCGCTTTCGGTGGGCCGCAGTCGATAAATCAAATAAATGAGTCCTGGGCCGAGGTTAGATGTGCTCCACAGTGCAGAGTTCAGCCTTTTTCTATTGTCTGAGATTTCTAACAAACGCACCACCATTGATCTTTGCAGAGGACATCAATAAATGAGGGGGAGTGGAGAGGAGCGAGTAATGTTCAGACTCAGAGACAGAGAGAGAGAGAAAGACAAGGGGAGAGAGAATCCCTACCGTTTAAGCTCATACAGTTGAGTAAGTAGAGCTTACACACCAGTGAGTTTGGAAATGGCATGAGGAATTGTAGGGGGAGTAAAAAAGTCTATAGAGTATGTGGTACTTAGCCTGTTCATACTGCGCCCCCTGCCCCCCCCTGTAAATGGTTTCAGCTGGCATAAGCATTATATACAGGGAACAACAATACATTGCCAAGCTGTCATACATTTCTTGTCATGACACAATATTTACTGCAAATAGTATTTATATACATTGAAATAAACATTTATAAATGTTCTTACCACTTTATTTTCCATCTATGGCCCTTTGAAAGCAGCTGGATCATGCAGTATTGACAACCCAGACCAAAGCTGGCAGTGGAACAGATTTGACCCTGACAATTTTTTAGCTGACCTGTTTTACAAAACCATATTAGGTGCTGAGGCATTTACTTTAAGGTGGACTGGGAATTGTGATCAGGGTGGATAAGTGAGTTACCTTGGGGCTGTAAATAGACGCTTTTTTTGTATTTTAATAAAAAATGCAGGTGCCATTTGTGGACCGCCACTGGATCTGTAATATCCTGCCACCAGAGTAGCCCACTTTCCTTACTCATACGCTAGCTTGGTAGAGAGACAAAAGATGGTGTGTTATATCTTGATAACTTAAAATGCATTTGAGTTATATAGTGCACTGAACATGAAGCTGCCATTGTAAAGGTGGATGTACTGTAGGGGCATCATTTGCTATAGTCACATTGGTTGTTTCAGCTGTGAGGATCCTCCCTCGGAGGAGGATGGGAGGAATGTGTGTGGGTTTCTGTGCGCGTCAGTATACATGCTGCAGCTAATCCTGGCTGGCAGGCCTCCTCTACGCTAATCGTTTGTGAAACATGTCATCTTTTCCCTCAGATTCAAAGCTTCAGGCAAGGCTCTCCTTCTCCCAAGAGAGAGAGAGGGAGGGAGGGGGGGGGGGGGGGTTCTGTTACACGTTTATTACATAGACACAAGCCCTTCATCTCAAGGGGAGACAGACAGAGTGAGAGGGAGAGATCTAGATCACTGGTATCTGACGGGTGCTGAAGGGGTATCAGTGATTAATATGAAGCCTGACCCTTTGCCTCTCCCTGTGGACGTGCCGGGGTTGATGGCGCCTTGCAGCTGTAGACGTTCATGTCTCCCTGGCCGCCTTTGAGGTGTCAGTCAGGTTCAAAGCTCTGATCATCAGCCCCGCTCACCTGGATGGAGGGGACTTGGGGGGGGGTTTACAGCCTCTTGACAGGCTGATGGGTCAGGTCAGGTTATGCAGAGTGGCCACAGACCTGTAGTGAGTGAGGCAGACATAGGATATGATGTTAACAGGCTCACATCATAAAGCCTTGATTGAAAGTTATATGCCTACGGTGGACTTTTCTTATTCTTTGTTGTGTCTCCTTCGTCATGGTTATGGCGAGGTGAACAGGCTTGATTGTGTCCTCTTAGCTGATGGAGAGGTGCAGGCATCTGTGGCAGCTTCAGCCTTGAGCTCAGGGCGGGCAGTGAAAAAGCCGTCCTGCATGGTCAATGGCGGCGAAGCGTATTCATCAGTGGCATGTTGACGGCGCATCCCTGGCATGTGTCCTCTCCGGTGAGACGCGGGGAAAGAGAATGAGGGGAGCACAAGGTGAGCGGGGAAGGAGTGAGAGGTGCATGGCCGCTTATGAGCCTGTCAGAGCCGATCACTGTTATTTTAACCGCAGTCACCCGGGCTCCTCTTCATTCTGTCTTCAGTGACGCGCGCCCTCATTCCTGACAGGCAGCCCCCATCCCTCCCTCCATCCTCTCTCCGTCTATCTCCCCTCCCTCCCTCCCCAGATCCTTCATGTCCTTCCATTCCTTCTCTCATCTCTCTCAAGGATGAAGCTGACATGCTGGCGCCTCTCGAAGGTTATAAGATGCCGGCGACGAAAACGAAAGAGAGCAGCCCTGGTGGGACTGCAGAGGCCCTTTCAAGGCTCCGTCAGAATGAAATAAGTATGGGTAGGGAGGAGGAGGAGAAGAACAAAGAGAGAGAAAGAGAGAGATGCTTTTAGAATAATCGCAACTGCTACCTCTTTTTGAAACTGGCAGCGTTTCAAGCCCGTTTGACCCACTGCAAAGACACTCCAAAGTGATTTGGACAGTAATAAATCCATTAATCCTCTCTGGCCACGGAGATGGTGTGCATCAATCAGAGGCCGTTTTGAGAGAGAGCCATTACAGATGCATTACAAAGGACCTTCTGTTGACCACGGTGCATTTTAAGGCCTGGCTTCACCCCTGGAAACGCTAGCAGACACAGAAAAGAGACGGAGCATCCTACGCTGCTTTTAGAGCCATTTTCAGCAGATTGCCACTTTTCCAGTAGCAGTCTCTCCCTGACTGAATAAAGAGGAATGCAATTGGACCCTTGTCCTCTCACAGCATAAAAAAAATGGAAAATCTGAGGTAAGATTGTCTGCGTGGATTTGCATTTGTGTTATGTTTACATTACCGTGAAAATTTTAACAGTCTGCTTAATGTTCTTTCAGTAACAATGCATCATTTCAGCAGTCTGCACTACGAAAGCTTTTGATTCCAAATGTTCAGGCTCATTTGCTCTTTAACGTCTTTCTCCCTTCAAACAAACATTATATTTTGCTCATGCTCAATGCTTAAGTCCAAAAAATTCTGACCACTTCAGCATTTTATTTTTTTGCGATCAATTGAACTATGAACTCCCAGCATTAACACACATCTTATCCAAATGAACCATTTCAAAGTTTAGCCTACTGCTCTGTGCTAAACAAAGGTTGTCCTGACATCCTGCTGTTTGAAGTATAACTGAATTCAGCTGGGTTTAAAAAATGTTTTTTTTATATTTATCTCAGCCAGCACACCTCAAAGATATCAACTGTATTTTAAATAAACAGGGAACTGATTACGATGCTCTAACAGACTGTCATTTGTTATTTCATTATAGAAGTTAGTACCAGAGTAAAGTGTATGCATACAGAGTATGCAGTCTAAATGTGGACACCTTTGATGCTCCGAGCCCCCGCAGAGGAACAGAAGTTACTGAAACAATTCATAACTCATCACCTGCCTCAGTGATGCCACCGCCACTTGAGTCTGTGCCTCCTACACCGGGGCGCCGAGCAGAGTGTCGGATTGGTTTTTCTGGTGTGGCCTGAGTCCCGTCTGCCCCTCAGGCTACCCTCTGTGTGCCTCGCTGAAAAGAGAGCACCTGGAGCCAGAGCTCATCAAAATCAACACCAAACATCTGCTTCCCCTCCGCTGGAGGAGACAGTGGCCACGAAGGGACAAACCTTTCTCACAATGCTGTGCTATTTCTCTCTCTCTCTCTTTTCTCTAGCTCTCTTTCTGGATCGGTCTGAGTGACGTGGGCCTGGCACCGGTTCCTCTCTTGCTGTTTGCTGCTGGGGCTGGGGTGGTAGGGGGAGTGAGGGTGGATGGGGTGGGGGGTCAGGGATGGGGCGGTCGGACGTGACAGGCACACCTGCTCAAGTGAGGCCGCGATGGACGGCACCAGCTGTTTCTGGATGTAGCAGGTCGGTTGTGGTCAGCTCGACAGGGCCCGCCAGGGCAAGCCAAGTGCGCCCGTGCCAGCCGAGGCTGACGTCGGGTCTCTCGGTGCCCGGGGCAGAGAGGGCAGTCGCTGCCGAACACAGTGCCAGACTTTATTGCAATGACCCCAACCATCAACCAGCATCATGGGTCACCGTCCTCTGAGAGAGACTGCTAAGAGAGTCAGAAGGCATTAGGCAATACAGCCAAATGGTTTACAATGAATAACAAGTACAGAAGCTCTGAGGTTAGAAAGAAAATGTATCCAATTCAAGGGCGCATTTTATTGAATTTCTTTGTTTATGATTACAGTATTGTAATTTTTTATAGTTCTTTCCACTATCCCTCCATCCTACCCTCTCTGTGTCTGAATGTTTGCCATGTTTATCAAACCAAGTTTCATCAAATAAGACTTTCCATTCATGGGGTAAAACTAATTATGCTTCCCGGCTTCAGTGGGGAAATGAGAGCTGCAATGCATTCTTCTCTGAAACTCTGAAATTAGAAATTAGATTGTTTTCCTGGACCAGCACCAAATCGATTGTGAGACACACTGCACCAGTTGGACGTTTTTTTTCCCCGCTTCGAGCACAATCTGCGCGACCACCCCAATTCAAATGCTAATTGTTAATAAGAGGTTTAAGCATAACTGATTTTCTCCTTTATCTGTCTTCAATTTACATTGAAGTCGTACCTTATTTCCCCGCGGGCCAATCGAATGCAATGTTTGTGTTTTCTGTAAAGACACACATTTGCAAAACAACCGCAGCCTTCCCCGTGAGGAAATGCTATGGCGTTCACCCATTTAAACAGGCTAACTTTATGTAATTACTTTCCTAAAAGACTAAGCTAGCCAGCAGGGGACCATCTAATGTGTGCTTCAAGATCAGTAGCACATTTAAGCTTGGAACAAACATTAAAGCCCAAATGACTGCGCTGGCGGTGCGGAGAGTCAACAAATAGACACTTAGCACTCCTTCATCCCCTACGCGCTCGCAGGAGCATGTCCGCTCCCGCGTGTGTTTAGTCAGGGATGCGCACGCTGCGCTTTTGTGTCTGGAGGAGTATTGTAATGTTGAGGGCCACAGGGGCCGCCAGCAGAGATGTGTGTGTGTGTGTGTGTGCCGCGGGGGCTGCCAGCAGAGAGCGCCCGGAGATGAGTGCATCTGTCCCACCCCCCATGTCTGCCAAAGAGAGAAAACACACACACACACACACACACACCTGCAGCACTTCTGGAGCTATACACTTGGCCCTGCCCGTCTGAGACAGAGCTCTCTCTCTCTCTCTGCGGAGACAAGAGTAAACGTTCAGCCTGTCTGCTGTCTCTTGGTCGTTATTCCATGGGCCGGTGATGATGAGGTGTGTTATGGTTTGACCCGTGTCGGAATGATGTCAGGGCCCTAGCCAATCAGTGGCTGGGACAGAGGTGACCTTTGGAAGAAAGTGACTTTTGGGGTGAGACATGCTTTTTTAGAGCGCATTGATTGGCTCTCCCATGGCAATCATTGATGCTGCTACGCTTTTCACTCAAGTAAATGGAGGGTGAGAGCCTCAGATAATTAAGCTGTTTTACTGTAATGGTTATAGATTGAGTTTTGTTTTGACATTCATTTCTGCACTCAGTGTGTCATCCCTCTCTCCTCCATCTCTCTCTCTTTCTCTCTCTCCTTCTCTCTCTCTCTCTTTCTTTCTCTCTCCCCCTCTCTCTCTTTCTTTCTCTCCCACCCTCTCTCTCTTTTTTCTCTCTTCCTCTTTTTCTTTTTCTCTCTCTCCCTCTGTCTTTCTCTCTCTTGCTCTTTTTCTCTCACGCTCCCTGTCTCTGTTTGTTTGTGTAAGCCATGATAACAATAATGATATTCTCACAAAAACGAATGAAATTCTCAAAGAAAAATAAAACACTTTGATGGCTTTTCCTGTGAACACTAAAATAAATACGGTTCTGATTTTTTTTATTATTAATTTTAAAGCAATCAGCCATGTGGCCTGGACTGCACTCCAATCTAAAGTGTGTGGTGTGTTACTGTTGATCCAGTGCAATCTAAAGTGTGTGGTTTGTTACTGTTGATTCATGCAAGGCTTTGAGGATAAGCCAGGGCCACCATAAGGTACAATTTTTGAGATATTCATTCCCCAAAGTCCTTTCATCTCCTTTGTATGTCTCCATTGAAACCTGAAGGAAATTAGTTTTGCTCGAGGTCCCCCACAATAATGTCACATTTAAATTCACTTTGTTCTTGCTGGCAGATCGATGTGTCGAAAAGAACTTCTCTCCCTGATCTCTTTCTCTCTTCCTTTCTCTCTCCCTCTCATCAGTTTCACAGGGCCTGAAGCACAGTCCTTGAGCTCAGAATCTCTTAAGTCACTGCAGTGACCTGTCTTGAGATGAGATTTGGTTTCCATGGCGACAGAGATAATGTGCTAGGAAGCTAGTCTGAATGGGTTCATCCTTGGACATCAGGTGCCATTTCCAGATGCACCTAGGGCCTCATTTATAATAATGTTGCATAGAAACTTTCCTACGTTTGATCTGAGATCATTTCTTCAAATATGCGTACATGTGATTCAGGGAAATGAACATACACTCAAAAGGAAATGCAAATGCCCCTCTTCCAGGTGTGACATCTATAAATCACAACTGATCGTGAAATTCTGCACGGCTGAATGTTTTAGGTCTTCGTCTTGTAAATAACCCTTCATTTATTAGCATATGAACATGTTTTATTGAACTGAACCGAAAAATTGAAAAAATTATAAAAACATTAACAAATGTTGATTTCAAGTCCATCTGATTTTAAATAGACGTGCTGCCAACTGTGGGAGTAACCTGTAGCCTAAATCAACTGACATGTTCTAATGAGCAGAATGGTTTTCCAGTCAGCACATACTGGAGAGGGATCTTGTGCATCCAGCCTTCTGCTTGAACTCACTGCTTCTGCTTGCAGAGTTGAATGGAGCCAAAATTATATTTTGCAAGGTTGCAGGTTGTCTTTGGAAGTAAGAAGAGAGTAGTGATGACTGGTGACCTACTCCCCTAAAACATTCCAGTAAGCGAGGGAACTTCCCCAATTCTCTGGAGCGCAGTTGCGACATACATTGAGACGATATGAATGCAGACGACAACAACTGTGATTGGTCCGCTTGCCGAATGTTGGGGGGTGTGTTGATAAACCAGTCATTCTATGAATTGCTGACTGCAGTTTACTTACTACTTACACTAGATATCGGATTGCAGACCCTTCGTAAATCAGTTCAGACATCTTTGTTCAAAACAATAACTTGGTTTTTAGATTGCAAAGTGTCTATTTCTTGGCAACCTTTTAAAAACGACAAACAAATTACATTTATATACAAACACAGTAGTCGACGGAGTTGGATCTGCCATCTTTGTTTATTTATTTAGGTATAAATAATCACAACAGCATAGGCCAATTGCATAGGCTACAGCGTAGAGCCTTTGCACAAACCATAAATCAGCTTTTACTTTCCACACTAAAATCTAAGCCTGTTGTCTTTTATGTGATGTTTCTTTTCGGGTATGTATTTGGCTGGTCGCCGTACTTTAAGCAGTAGGCTATAGTCTGTGTAGTACACCGGTTGTTCTTCATTCATTCTGCACGTCTGCATTGATTTAGGCTACTATTCACCCTTTGACATTCATAAGAATGAACATGCAACGGTCTAAACATGATCCTTTACTTAGTGAACTCACCAACCTCTCTCCTCATGCATTCTCAGCACCTGACCCCACCCAGGCACCGCCAACTTTGACAAAATCTAAGCGGAAAAAAAGGGCAAACAAATAACGTTTATGTACACACATGGCCATCTATGGAGTTTGGTGCAGAGTTTGTTTGTTGTTTTCCTACTGGTCTTGGTGGGTTAGGGTGGGTTATGGTAAGGCAGAGCTCTGAGTAGCAAAATTGAGTGATGCATTTCTCAAGCTGTAGACTAGATATGTCCAAATATTGTGCCCTTGTCTTGTCTGACCCATGCCTGTCAGAACAAGACAAATTCACTGTCTATCATCCATGGACATCTCAGTTATTTGTAATAAGATCTACACTGTGCCTTAGTATGCTGACACCTGTTGTCCAGACTTCAGTAGTAGAGTATTACAGCAGTAGAGATTTAAAGCATAGCATGGTGCAGTTTCTTAATTATTTCAAAGATTTTCTCATACTGCCTAACATGGATACATTTTTCCATTACAACTATCCACAACATACAGTTAAATATAGACTTGGAGACCTGTCATCCGTACATTGACTGAGTTCATTCTGAAATACATACTGAATGAATTCGGTCTCTCCCACAGAATGCGTGAACTGCGTTCAATATGGGTGGATATATGTGTCCTGTGGATTACACTGATACACTTTGACAGGAGTGAAATAAGATGATTCAGCAGGTTTGCATGGAAATATTGTCATTGCACAGAATGGGATGGAAGTAGACTGTAACCAAGCAGCAAATGAAATTGCCTTACAGTGCATTCATGATTATGAGTGATGGCATAGAGTAGAGATGGTGATCGCATCCAACCAGGGGGCTGGCTGTCGAATAAAGAGCCTGTTGCAGCTTCAATTCTACATTCCAGCACATTACAATCATTTTCTCTTGATGAGGTAGCATGGGGAAAAGTTAATAGGCTGCATACAGTACTAGTGTAATGAGCTGAGGTAGAATTAGAATGTCTTTGTCTTTTAAATTTTATCATATTATACTCCTTCACTGATATCATAGAGTATGAGTTATTGTTATTATTATTGTTGTTGTTGTTGATGTGGTTGTTGTTATTATTTAATAATTAGGTTGATTGATCATCTATCTATGCAGCATTCTATAAAGTACCAAAAGCAGCAGATGGTTCCTTAAAGATGCCTGATGTCATAAATACCGTAAGAATATCTCCTTGGATTAACGGATTTCGGCTTCTTTCTTTCTTTCACATTCCTTAGTTTATTTATTCTTTCATTCAACTGAGTGATGTTTTCATACATCACTCTGTAAAATCACTTAGATTAGTTCATGCTAAAATAGCTCTCTGAGGCCATTTTAATGAAAGGCATCTATTCCTTTTGTGGAAATGACAAGGCCTTTTACAGCTTTGGCTTACAGTTACCTAAGCATGCAGTGGCCCAGCAGTAAACCTATGCTGTCAATATTCCTCTCTAATTTGATTGGTCCGAAGGAAAGCTGGACCACTCTGTGTTTACAGCCATCTTTCATAAAGGCACAGAAGGGCGCCTCCAAATAAAAAACTGCTGGGAAAGCCAGTCTCTGTATTTGGAGTACAGCCCACTCATGCGTTGGATTCATCAGTGAAGCATTGCAGTGGTGAAACACAGACACAACAGCTTGCGCCCAGACCCGTGCACACAGCAGCGGTTATCAGTGGCTCTCAGTCTGCCACCCCGCGTGGCTCTTGTGCGTGGCTCCGCAAGTCACGACTAATCCACTGCCGAGCTCCTGCATGTGCTCCGACGACGCCGTGCATCTGTTGCTCTGGCTTCGACACGCGCAGCCTTGACTCCAGGCAGACCTGCGAGTCTTAATTCCGGCAGTCTTTGGGGTGCACGTCTTCCGCCCAGCTCTGCCAAATGGATTTTCATTAAGCTCTCGGCTGTGGGTTGTGCCAAAACTTTGATTGAGGGAACGTTTCATCTATTTTCACTTGGTTTTTCTTCTGGCCCCTTGCTCTTCCCTCTTCGCTGTGTTGCCCACTTCAACTGCATGTTGATGCTATTTTTTTCTTCTTCTTCTTTTTCTTCTTCAAGGAATTAGTTTTCCTGAATGTTTGGGCTTTGATGTTTGTGGGTGAACAGAGCTCCGAGCAGAAGCGAAAAGCAATTCCAGACAGTGAGGCAGAAAAGGGGCCTACCCACTTTGATCATTATAGCCAGGAATTTCCAATTTTTCATCGGCAAGCCGTCATGGCAGTAATATATAATATAAGATTGCTCTTTTTCCCTTTTTCTGTTCCGTCATTTACATCTGTTAGCATGACACGGTAGCTAGAGCTGTGTCCTATCCCTTACCCCTCAGCAGCTCAGGCAGCAATGCGGTCGGTGGAAATGGAGCATTTCTTAGGCCCTCATGGAAACAACAACAAGTCTCTATCTCCATGGTAACATCTGTACCAGATAACGGCACACACCCTCTTGAAGCACCCATATCTCCGTCTCATCTGGCTCTCCGGCTGCCTTCACATATATTTCACAATCTTCTCCCTCATTCCTCTTTACTTTATCAGTCTTTTGCTTCCATTATTTGCCCCCTCTCTCTGTTCTTTCATGTTTTCCTGATATCTTGCCATACTTCAGCCGGCCACACATTAGGCCCAGCCGTCATTCCCCAACACAGACTCCAGCTGAATTTCAAAATGTTTGATTGAGATACAGAACCGAAGATCACAAGGCATTCTCAGCTCCCAAAGGTGACATCCACCCTTCAATTTCTTGTCAGAATCCTCCACTAGATGGTAGACCCACACTTCAACACAAGTGAGCTTTTCTCACAAACACTGCAAGGGGAAAGAAACAGATCATTCCAGCGATTGTTGGTCAGAACACCACACACACAAGAGTGCTGGACTCTTGTACCCTGCTTTCCCATCCCCTGTCATAGTTTGTGGCACATTTTCAACAAGGGCGTGTTTCACATTCATCATAAACCCGCTGTTTTGCAGTGGCACTGCAAGAGATGAATGGGTCCACTTTACCGCCCTCCTCTCCAGCCCCCCCCCCCCCCCTATAGAACCCTCTGGAATGGATGGATGGTTCTGATTGTATTGTTTATTCCCTGAATCACTTTAGACACCTCCATTTTCCATGTGCAGGGAGGGAGAAAATCAGATGGGAAATTTGAACCGGATTAGGGTCAGTGTGTCAAGTCAGTTAACGAGTAAGTAAAAGTCATAGTCACTGTCAACAACGCAATAGGGAAATGGCTTATCGTGCATGTGACCTAATTCTGAAAAAGAAGAGGAATTAAACATGACAAGGTTTATGGCATTCGTCTACAGTAAAAGGACACACTGTTTAACATCTATGTACTCTACATGAACAGCAGCTCCTTGAACATACAGTACACCTTACTCTTTTACCTGCATCTCTACAATCACCTGCAATAAACCGTTTCTAAGTCTGTAGTCCAGGCTCTGATAATACCCCTTGTTGTCGAGCAGAATTAGTGGAGGAGTTGGACGTTGGATCCCACTGCCTCCTCCACACTAAGCGGGGCTGATGATGATTGATTGCCAGGGTGTAGGTAGGCCAGTGCCGTGGTGTTGATTGCCACATGGGAGCTGGAGGATGGGAACGGCTGAGCCAACACAGCAAAAAGCGCCTCATTGCCTAACAGCAGGGCTATGGTGCTGAGAAATCAACACCATACAAAAAGAAAGTGCAGCAGAATCGACACCAGAAGGAATTCAAGTAACTTTTCATTCATCAGCGTTTTTAATTTGTCTCCTAAAGTTCCACAATTATAGGGCTTTGGCAGCTATAAAAAAAAGTAATAATATTTTATCAGCAAGAGCACCACCATCTGTCATAATGCGATTTAGAAAGGCCATCTAGTCTTGGGATAGTCTTGAGAGTCTTCCCCTCCAACACTGCTGTTTTGTCCCGTTATAAAAGGTTAGTTTTGTAACACTGTCTACATATTTTGGCAGAAACTTTAATCCAGTTCAATGATCCATCTTCTGTGGGACTTCCACTCCATCTGCCATGGATTGCAAGCAAACATCTGCTGAGGAGAGACGCACCTTCATGACTAAGCCCGGACATGATCATGAATATGCTGTAAAATCATTCCCAACATTAACATTCATAACATTAACTTTCCTCACCTCCAACAAACAGACAGTAATCAGTGTAAGTTGATTATAACTCATTTTACTCTCAACTCTGGCTGTGAGGGTGAGAGGAAGCTGTCCAACCCCTCCACCCCACCACCAGCCCCCCAACACACACACAAACACACACACACTCCACCCTACCCCCCAAGGGCAGATTGGATGTCTGTATATGTCACAGGTGCTTACATGGACACATCACATAATGTATTTTTCACTGGCGCAGGGGAGGCTGTTGAAAGGTTTCCTCCAGACCGGTTAGGGGAGTCCGAGGCGGCCCGTGCCTGGGAGGATGTGTCAGACAGAGCCATGTTTAAGGAGGCTGAAGTATTGAATTATTTCCTGACAGCAGTGGCGACCTCTCTGCCCGCGGTGGGTCAGCGGCTGAGTGGCAGAGATGGATTCAGTCGTTCGGCCTGCCGCTGTGAGTGAGGTCCACCGCTCCGGGGTCAGATTAGGACCGGGAGTAACAATCTCATCAGCCCCCCTCCAAGCGGCGCAAGATTGTCCGGCCTGACCGGCCATTTTGCAACGAGTCAAAGGCCACTTCTATTCAGTGATTGCCGTGACAACCCAAGCTCAAGGACTCTACTGCAAGCATTTAAGTAGTGTTTACAAGAGCATTTATTTCATCTGGAAGGAAGTCAAAAATGTGATCCACTTCCCAAAGTGTGATGGTTTCAGCAAATTCGTATTGCGCAAGGGGTAGTGAAAGCTTCCATGTGCGTAATCAGAGATTGTTTGCTCCCAAATTACAGTGTAAAGGTTAATGGTGTAGTTGTGTTCGAAATTGGAATGTAGTTCGAGTTTCGTTTTTGTGTCTAATGTTGACATTACATTTATCGTTCTTGTCTGTGTGTTATGTTGTAAAGTGCCTGTGAGTTGGCCATGTGTTGCGTAGCATCCTTGTGCAACGGCACCATCTGTGTCATGAAGAGAGTAAACCTCCCTCCTGTGTTTCCCCTCTCAGTCTGAGAGTTTCCTGCCTGAAAACTGTGTGCTGCATAATAAATGGCTGAAGGCCAAAGACCTTCATCTTGCTCCTGTTCGACATTACAGTATTAAAATGCCAATCCCCTTTAGCTGTTTGTTGACTGACTGACTGACGGACTGGCAACCTGGGTATTTTATTGTTGAAGAAAAAGTCAAAGTTCACTCGTGAACTGCAGGCAAAGAGCATGCCTGGCTGTCCTGCACTCTATCCTATGCTGTCTGACAAACATGAACTGGATTTAATTCAACGCCAGCTGCTGTACACTACTGCCAGTGAAGTGAGACATCTGCAGCAGTGTTTTGTAAAGTGAGGTTGGTAATAAGGTGTAGAATGTCAGCAGTTTTCCATCTGGAGGAGATCACTGAGAAGTGCGATGTGATTTCCAATTCCCTGTAGTTTAGCCCCGAGGCTGAAAGTGAAGTGAGATAAGAAAATGTGCAAATCTGTAAGCTGTTCCTCCCATCCTCCACTGCTTTGTTTTATTATGGGGTTTGGTTATGATCAGCAATCGACAGCCAGGAAAACTTTTCTCAGATGCATCTGCAGAAATGAGTTTGAGATTAAATGAGTTTGAGTCGTTAATATTTCACACAAAGAATTATTTATTTATACCACACCAACTAAAGGTCCAAATGTAGTCAGGTGTTTATAATTCTGCATAGAGGCCTCATGATTTGTAAATGTTATCTGTTCAACCAGCTAAATGATTTGTCTGTATCTGTATTCAGAGAGAAGACCGGAAGTGGACCTGACAACCCTGTTTTGGGGCCCATGGATCATACACGCCACTCTCTGTCACATCGTTACATCATTCGGAGACATAAACACAATTGTGGCTGCATTAATCATTAATATTGGGATGACCTATCCCAAGAGACTGCAGATTGTCATAAAGAGATCTGGTTGCATGGCAGAAACCCAAAGACCATACAACACAAGTTCGATATTGTCATTTATGGGCCAATGATTGAACATAAACATGAAGTATAAATAGGTATTTTACGATTACGGGAATTACTTACAGGCTTGTCATTCACATCAGCACTAACATGAGAGCGTGCCGCTCTGCAACAGTCACAACATTCCTTTATTGCGGCTAATGCGACTACTGCCTCGCCATTCCACTCTCGCCACATCAACGAGGAAACGCATGCCGCCTAGTCGACTAGAAGCACATCAACACATCAGACAATGTCTCTCTCACGCACAGAATAAGTCAACCAGTCAAAATGATTTATACCTGTGAGCCCATGCCATTTTTTTTTGTTGGAGAACCAAAGACAAGAGAGGCTTATAAGACAGGCCTGTGAGAATATTATGGTTTGGCAAGTTGATCACTTATGACTCAACAGTGTACCATTTATGACTGAAACATCTCAACTCATGAGCTCAGCTGTGAAATTAAAAATCATAAATTCATGAATGTGTCAGACATTTCAATTCCACCTGTCACAAACAAAAAGAAAAGTCAACTTTCACATCATGATTCATTTCATCTGGCATTGCTCCAGTCATATGCCTCACTCAGACTGGAGAACAGTTTCTACCCTAAGGCCATCAGACTCCTAAATGAACAATAATGCACTCTCATCACTTTACACTCGCTCACTTTCACTGCTGTGTGCACTACATTTGCAATATTGCACCACCCTCACACTTGAAGTGTCTTTGTCTCTGTGTTCAGGTTATTATGTGTATAATATGTTCAGTATTGCAAAAAATATCATGTAGGTATGTTTATCTGTTTAGTCTCTGTTTAGTATCTGTTTAGTATGTTTAGTATGTGTATTTATGTTTAGTATCTATATTGTATATTTATTGTTTATCTAGTAGGTCTACTACTCTGTCTTTTCATATGTTTATCTAATGTTCAGTACTTATCGTTAAGTTATGTTATGTTATATCATGTTGAAGTACTTATATGTTTATATGTTTATATGTTATATGTTATGTTATGGTAGTGTGGTATGGTGTCCTGTCATAAGAATTTCAGTGCCCAGTCCAACTCTGTTGTTCTGTGTATCTGACAATAAAATACTTGACTTGACTTGACACTGTCACTCTCACTCTAAATCACACAAACGCACATTCACACACTCCAGATACACACACACACACACACACACACACACACACACACACACACACACATACATACTGTACATACAAACATACAGACACACATGACTTGCTAGTATTTTAAAGAAATACAATGTGGTTTTTTTACAACATAGTCTGTTATAGTAGCATCCGGCAGTGTACAGATCCTAGGCATTACTCTAGCAATTTAAGGCTGAGCTTCATGACAACAGGGGCATTCCCCACGGAAGAGACAGACACTCAGGATGGGACAGAATCGTCCTTATGTCAGCCAGGTGTATAAGGGTCCGAGATGATGTGTTTGACCAGGCTCATATTAAAGCACAAGCTGCAGCGAGAGCTGTTTCCCAGCTGTAAGCAGAGTGATTGACTGCACACACATAAAAGCCTCGTCAGAAGGAGAATTGACTTTGTTAATTGAAAGCAGTCTCATTCCATCGACATGCAACTGATCTGTGATGCAGAAATGTGACTGACTAGTTTAGTGGCCTAGATCATCAAGGCGGCCTAGATCAACTCATGATTCAGTTATCCTAAAGTGACAGGGTGTGAGATGGGTGGATTCTTGAGACACATCATTTGATGTTGGAATTTTTTCATTTATGTGCGCAGTTATTTTGATATATTGCTTAACTGCCCATCAAAACACCATGGGTCCCCGATGAACTGACTTCTATATGCCCTCGCCCACTCCCAGGCTGACCCCGCCTCATTTATACCCACTGCCACTGCCACTCCAACTGTTTTTCTTGTGTAAGTAATGCCAGATGACAAATTCGTTTTCTTGCCTTTACAATCGTATAAGAGCACTTCCACCTTGTATTCGCTGGAATTTCCTTTTTGGTTGTGTGACGATGTGATCGTCCCTACAGATGAATATGTGCTCTGGCTGCCATGCCAATGAGCCGGGCTTTTTGTTGTGGCGGTCAGAGTGCATGTAACAGGTTGATTTGCTGCCTGCTTTTGTTATGTTGTCTAAATCGGAACATGGGGGGGGGGGGGGGGCTAAAATATGTTTATATTCATTTCCATATTAAAATGAGGGTAACTGAGGGAGAACTGGAGCTGGGCGCATCCCTGTTCATCGGTTGGGGGGCCGCTGGACTGCTGCTTCTCGGAGGAGCCCTTCTCTGCTGCCAGTGTCCCAAGAGTGACGACCGCGGCTACTCTGCAAAGTATTCGCCCCCAAGGTCAAATTCTACTGGGCGAGCCTACGTCTGATTGCCGTCATTGCGGAAGGAGGTTTATAGGAACTTTTTGCAGTTGGCTCTGGCTAAGTCATAAGATTCTCTCTCCGTCTCACAAACACACACACACATACATACACGTCACTTGCTACTATAAAAAAAAAATACATGTTAATATTTCAAATTACTAAAAATTATACGTGTACGTTTTCAACTTCCCATCTTCTAGATTTCCCTTTAACACTTAACAGAATTACACTGGGTAATGACCGGGTACGAAAATCAGTTCTCTCATGAATTGCTTGCATTCACTCTCTTCTCATTTTCAAAGGAAGTGACTCTGATGAAGACTCTCTCTCGGATGAAAAACAACACCAGGACACTGAATTTAAAAGAGAAACTGATTTAATTTCTATTGGCCGTCTTCCACATGACGGACGATGTTGCCATGGTTTCTTGAACCCACCTTTGTGGTGAATCCCAGAACATTGGTAATTACATTCCCATCTGTCTCTCCCCACAATCCTCCATTCATCATCATCACAACAATTTCATTAGTTCCCTGCACATTAAGAACACAGAGCTGTAATTGGACAGAGACAGGGATTAGAACAGCACGAGTCTCTAACTGCGTTTGACAAGGTTAATCCCTCAAACTTGTTTGTTTGTTTTTTTGTTTACCTTTTGTTGTCGTTTTTTCTTTATTCCTTAACATGTTTTTCGGGGGGGCATTATAGAGAAGGTACACACTCAAAGCTTCATGCCTAACATCTTAGGAGAGGCTTGTCTCACTTCCTGTGGTTGCGTTTTTCGTTACACTCCCCCCCCCCCCCCCCCCCCCCCCCCCCACACAAACACACCCCTCTGCTCCTCTTTCTCTTAGTGCCCTTGACATGAGCAGAGATCTCCTGCAGAGAAGACATGAACCACTCAGCCCTTCGTAAGGAAATGTAATTAGCCTCTGCTTCTTGGGTGGACACCGCACGGATCAGGAGTGGGCTGGCAAGGGGGAAAGGATGCCCGCCTATCATCGTGACTCAGCCAAACTGTCTGGCTGAAGCCGTGGTCATGACAGGGGCTTGGGGTAAATGGGGCTTTGAGTCTTAATTTAGCCCATTGGACACCCACACAGGCAGGGATTCGTCAGCAATTCAAACACATCTCCCCCAGAACTTTTAAAGCACAAATCACAAGCAGCGTGTCGGCCAGAGAATCACACATTTACATAGGCCCCGATAGAACCCTTACAAATGTTCGTACATGCCACGAGTTGACAGACTTCAATATGTGATAAATGGGCTGATCCTACCATCCCTATTATTGTCACACCATACCCAATAATTCACCAAAATGAGTTTGGAGCTTGAGGTGTTATTAGATTATTTTTAGTTCCTTAGGGCCAATATTGTTAATATTACTCAGTAACACTTATGAAGGCAATATGGCACACATGGACTCATAAACTCTATCAGTATCAGGGTCATTAAACCATGAGCTTTGAAAAATAGACAGAACATTTTCCAAATGTTTCTGCTGCCATCGTTAATTTTTGACTACCCTCACCCACTGAATCACACTGGCCATGCAATGAGCATACGTGTCAATAAAACCTGCGCAGAGTTGACAGACAGAAGTTATATTTAAAGAGTCAGGAGTGAATCAAAGCTTTTAATGACAATTATGTATGTAAGTATTCTGCAAAGTGTGATTTAGCAAGCACATTTGGAATAAATCAAGTAAAAAAAAAGAATGGGAGCATTCAGAGAATGCAAACCTCCGCCTTGTGACCTTGACCTTTGACCTTGACATCTGAAAATCTAATCAATTATTGCCATTATATTACCCAATCTCCCCACAAAGTTTGATGGAAATCGGTCCATGCGTTTCTGCGTAATCCTGCTGACAAACAAACAAACAAACAAACATACAGGGGCGAAAACATAACCTCCTTGGCGGAGGTAATAATTAATTTAACTCTCATATTACTTAGAAGACAGAAGTGACAGATGACTATATGCAAACACACATCACCTCAAAGAGCCTTCACAGACACGTCTTACTCATCTCACATGTGTGTGCAGTTACAGCCAAACAGTGCTTGGAGAATCCCACCTGCCTCCCATCATACAACTCCCACAAGTTTGCTTGATGTATTATATGAATTTCCAACTGACATTTACAATTCTCAATGCAGGGCATTGCATTGATGTTAACATTTCCTATTTGGGTGTGCTACTTCATACGGTGTATCAGTTATACGGAGGTAAACAATAATTAACGTATTATCTATTAGTGCAACCTCCAAAGTAGGGTGATGACGTGATGTCCAATTATGTTATCGTGGCTGATATGTATTCATTAAGTTTGACTGCCATCACAAATGTAAATTACACGCCGGGATTTTGCCCCTTTTGTTAATTGATTCATCAATTGAGCGCAGCTGAAACATGGTCCACAGGAAGGTTCCCGCTTTCAGTAATTGACAACACGTGCAGAAAAACAAGTATAAAAACACAGTGGCTTCTAGGCCCTGTTATATCGCACTTGGATTTCATTTCTCTTCGCAACATAGTCTGGCATAGAGCTTCATTCGAGATGGCATCCGGCAGTCTCCAGATCTTAGGCATTACTCTAGCAATTATTGGCTGGATGGGATCTATCGTTATTTGCGCTCTACCGATGTGGAAAGTGACTGCATTTATTGGTAACAACATAGTAACGGCGCAGATCTTCTGGGAAGGCTTGTGGATGAACTGCGTGATGCAGAGCACGGGACAGATGCAGTGCAAGGTCTACGATTCCATGCTGGCTCTCCCACGGGACCTGCAGGCCGCCCGCGCACTGGTCGTCATTTCCATCCTGGTGACCATCATGGGTATCCTGTTGTCCGTCGCTGGAGGAAAATGCACCAACTGCCTGGAAGATGGGGCAGCCAAAGCCAAAGTCGTTGTTGTAGCGGGCGTGTTCTTCCTAGTCGGCGGCGTCCTCTGCTTGATTCCAGTCTCCTGGTCGGCCCACTCCGTCATCAGGGATTTCTACAACCCCATCATCGTCGACGCGCAGAGGCGGGAGCTGGGCGCATCGCTGTTCATCGGTTGGGGGGCCGCTGGACTGCTGCTTCTCGGTGGAGCCCTTCTCTGCTGCCAGTGTCCCAAGAGTGACGACCGCGGCTACTCTGCAAAGTATTCGGCCCCAAGGTCAAATTCTACCGGGCGAGCCTACGTCTGATTGCCTAGAGTGGTTTTATAGGAACTCCACATTGTGTGGAGACGTTTGTGTTAAAATGGTTTTAGCGAGCTTGTTCACCTCTTCTGGGTTTTTTTATTAAATAAATTATTTGAATTTTAACCTTGGTTGTGTACTCTCTCTTTCCACCTTTTGATATTCCACCATTGTCTGCATGTTTAGCCATGGAATTTGCATTTCATGCTTGCTACCGATTTACTGGTGGGTTATCTGCAGATATGCTGCATTTTTAAAGTTTTTGCCTGGGAGCAGCTGCTTCCACACATTTTTTTGCGCACAGCCAACAGGCCTTTTTGTGGCCGGACTGCCTTTGTGGCCAGACTGACTTTTCTTTATATATTATTATTTCTAACTAGCTTCTGTTACCCAGTATTTTGGGGTGAGTGCTCTCTGATGGACTGCCACCCATCCTGCATGTCTGTAGTCCTGCTTAAACGCACCTGATCAGTTAATCATGATTCTCTTGCCCAAATCTGGTTGTGTTGAGCTAACCAAGAGCCCTGCTGAGTCAGGTGCTCAGTGGAGGAAATGGAAGCCCTATGGGACCCGGTGTACTGCCAGAGCAGGTTTCCCAAGCCCTGTGTTAGGAGCCGAGCTACTGAAATAGTTACAACTTTAGAGCCTTTCCATTTATTTCCTCTATAATTTAAATGCTTTCTAGGCTTTTGCAGCTCACTGGTATCAGATGCTTGTTTTTACATTGCATGTTGTAAATTAAATATTTCAGACTTCAAAGCTGTTAAGTTCACAGTGGGTGCTTTAAATCTCACACTCATGCTCTTCAGTTTTCTTACACCAGGGTTATATTGTCTATAACTGAATGAAGCCACTTGGCACCAGTGTCTGCATATGACTTGCATTTAAGCATGGTCACACTATCACATATTCAAGCCTTCTGGGGACCTAAACTTGGCTGCCCTCCTGGTTATTCTGTTTATGTGCCGGTAAGCAGACTGTCATTTATGTGAGGTTTTTGTAAGTTTTTTTTTTTTTTTTTTTAAGGCATTAAGGTACATTGACATTCCCATGCCTTCAGTTTGCTTTCTCTTCAATCTGGTCTTTTTGGTTGAAAGCATTTATATATTCTATTTTGGGCAAGGACTGTCAACAAAAATAAAAAGCCCCCAGTGTATGAATCTTATGGGAAGAAGCCCCTTATGGGCAGTGTGTTGGTTTGTAAAGATTGCACTGCTGTGTGCTTGTTGCATGCACGAAAACTTCAAAGTTGAAACACCTGCTGTATAGTTCTCTTAAACTATGCCAACCCCCCTGAGGTGAGTGTGTGTGAATCACAGTTTCTGTCTGCAGTTCCTCATACTGGGGTGGTGTGTTGAAGCAGACCTAGGCAGCAGACAGCTTTTGATGACAGTAGCTTATCTTGCTGGTGTTAGTGTGGAAACAGGTTTACCCAGGTCAGTCAGCATAGTTTTTCCCTCACTTTCACCTGCAGGGCTTACCCTGGGGTGGGCTTCCAGCTCTATGTTACAGACATACAGTTGCAAATATTCAACACCCATAAGATTGAAATGATTAACATAGCAGATTATTATTTATTTTTTAAAGAGCATGATTTAGCTTTGGATGACTTCTTTATCAGTTCAGATTAACATAAAATCAACAAAGAAAATGTATGCTGCAAAACATCTACAGGATAATCTGATGAAGGCCGGGACAACTGGTTCAGTGGGAACTATGAGACTATCCCTGAATAAACAAGTACTTCTTGGCCGCCCTTCCAAGACACATGCCACTCCAGACCACGAGGAGCATCAACTTACACTCTAGTATATTTAGGGGGGGCTCAGTGGCAAAAATACCAATTCTCTTGTAATGGGGCTTTAAGTCATGTTCATTTAAAGTTTTATTATGTTAAGATTGATGTGTAAATAGGTCTGTGGTGCTTTGTTGGAAGCAGAGAGGAGCCTGCATCCTGTGGTATCGATTACGTTATTGTAACCTTATAATAAATTCAAAGATTCAAGAACTGTTTTTTTACCAACAAATGAGGCATCTTGTAAATTACATCTTATCACACTAAATGACAGGACTACAGGACTACATGACAGTCCATTAAAGTATGCACTCATAGCCATAGCTAAATATCAGTCTCTCCGGGATCTTGCGATGGTTTGTTGGGATTGGTTTGGTGAAAAGCGACTGAATTTGCTGCGGAAATCCTCCTAAAATGCGATTAAATGACTGATTTTGAGTTGGTGTATTTTTTTTCAATATCACAGGAGTTCCTAAAAATTGTGATCCCACCAGGATGACCTCCATGGGTTTGTTGTGATTGTAAAAAGTAACCTAAAGTTTACCGAATTGCAGAATTTCCCAAAGGTTGAGGTCAAAATTGTAGGGGCTTGAGTTAAATTAAATCAATAGCAAAAAAAGCAGAAGTTTCATTACTTGCATGTTTATTTTGTGGAAATATTGTGGTCATAAGAGAAAGTTGCAGGAAATCCTTGATTTTGTAAAAACGCAAGATCGCATAATCCTGAAGCGACTGATATATGCTGGAAATAATTACGTTTCTCATTTGCCTTTTGTTGGAATTTAACCATAAGTGTATGAATGTGTGTGACTGTGTGTGTAAGTGACTGTGTGTGTGTGAGTGCCTTTTGTTGGAATTTAACCATAAGTGTATGAATGTGTGTGACTGTGTGTGTAAGTGACTGTGTGTGTGTGAGTGCCTTTTGTTGGAATTTAACCATAAGTGTATGAATGTGTGTGACTGTGTGTGTAAGTGACTGTGTGTGTGTGAGTGCCTTTAGTTGGAATTTCACCATAAGTGTATGAATGTGTGTGACTGTGTGTGTAAGTGACTGTGTGTGTGTGAGTGCCTTTTGTTGGAATTAATCCATAAGTGTATGAATGTGTGTGACTGTGTGCGTGTGATTGTGTGTGTGTGTGTGTGTGTGTGTGTGTGTGTGTGTGTGTGTGTGTGTGTGTGTGTGTGTGTGTGTGTGTGTGTGTGCGTGCATGCGTGCGTGTGTGCGCGTGTGCGTGTGTGTGTGTGACTGTGCGGGTGTGTGTGTGTGTGAGTGTGTGTGTGTGTGTGTGTGTGTGTCACAATTGTGTGTTTTGCCCACTGCTGGATTCACATTAATTCTCCATGCTTAGCCATCAGTTGCCTTTCACAGGAGTCCAGCAGGGAGCAGCTCTCCTCTGTGAAAGGCAGCGCTGCCGTCTCCTCTGCTCTCCTGTTCAAAAGCCCCTCCTGCTGGGACCTGCCAATAAAACCCACATAAATCCATCCGCATAAAACCCCATTCAGCCACCCAGCAGCCTGAAACCAATTAAACAAGTTCCCTCTCCCTTCCCTCTCATTCTGGAAAAGATGAATTAAAAATATGTTTGATGAGATCGTCGAGCAATCACAGAACGTCTCGCCTTCCCAGAAGCAGAAGTACAGGTCGACCTTCATTTCTCTTTTTTCTCGACCATCTTTGCGTGAGTGCATGCATATGTGTTTGTGTGTTGGAAGTATGCCAAAGAATACACTGGGAGTATCCATCCATCATGAAGCCTCTATGACTGTACCGTTGACCATGTGTGCGTTGGTGGGTTGTGAGTGAGTGTGAGTGAGTGAGTGTGTCCAAGCAGGAATTTTAGACTTTCAAGTGTTGTGTGAACAAGCACAGTCCTGCACACGGTTGAAGAGATATAAAACTATGACTGTAGAACAGTACAGTTTCTACAGTTTCTTTACAGTTATTCAGGTAATAGAGGTCTACCTGTGTAGGGATCATTTCCATGTTGTCAGACACACTAACATTCTGAGCCAGTCAGTGGCTAAAACAAGTGATTGACTTTTACGTGGGTGCTTTCACACATACGATTATATTTCATAGCCTTTTTGTGTTTAGATATAGCATTCTAACTCAAAACTGGGCTGGTTCTGATCATTTTTGTCCCTAGTCAACATTTGGAAACAAAAAGATAGGGAAACAAGGTCCAGGTTGAGGTTTACT
Source organism: Sprattus sprattus (assembly GCF_963457725.1). Taxonomy (NCBI): domain Eukaryota; kingdom Metazoa; phylum Chordata; class Actinopteri; order Clupeiformes; family Clupeidae; genus Sprattus; species Sprattus sprattus. Next base: position 25,591,809 of record NC_137924.1, read on the forward strand.
CACTGCATAGCACTGTACCAGCCGGCTAGCATTGGGCATGGTGTGCCAGTATGATTCATAAACTCAATGTGAATCCCACAGTACGTGCACAACATGAAAGCGGAAAGGGCCCTTCTTCCCATCTTCTGAGAAATCGTATTCAACGATCAAATTAGTCCTCTCGTTGTGTGTTTGTGGGTGCTTATGTGTGTGTGCGTATGTGTGTGTGTTTTGTATGCGCTGAAGTTAAAGGGAAAAGAGAGGGCGCTTATCATGCAGCCATGGCCCGTGAACTGGCCTAGTAAGCACCAGCGTCGACGGTGACTCTCCTCCCGTCTTCCACCATCTCTCCCAGATGGGAGTCAATTCCAGTCGCCAAAAAATTAGCCCCAGATCATTTACATAGAAATGACTTGGAGATGGAGAATCCAATCCCATTCCCACCAGCCTCCAACCGCCCGCCTCTGCCCTCCTCGCAGCCGATTGGCTCTCATGAGCCTTATCAGTCAAAAAACAATGAGCTCCGCAGCAACTTCGGGAGTCAGACAGTCAGGGGGAGGCCTCTCTTGCTGTCTTATGTTTACTAAACATGGGGCACAGGCTAAACAGCAAATAGAAAGGAGCAGCCAGAGGGAAATCCATTTGAAACCAGACGATGCAGTGAGTCAATGGCCACTCTAGGATTGTGTTCAGGTAAAAGAGATGGATGCACTGCAACACGGGTGTGCATCTGCGTACTGACACACACACACACACACACACACACACACACACACACACACACACACACACACACACACACACACACACACACACACACACACACACACACACACACACACACACACACACACACACACACACATACACACACACACACACACACACACACAGACAAAGTTAATGGAATAATAATAGCACGCTAAAGTTAAAGAATAGACCGAAGGCAGAGTCAGTTTCAGTTGGCTTGTATTGCAGCATGGAGACCCCTCTCGCTGTTGGTTCAAGAACGGTCTAACCTGATGCAGTATGCTATCAGGTTTTATACAAAGAGAAGGGGGGGTGGGATACATTTGAGAGGGTCACCTATGGGGGGATGGGGATGCCAGGACACAAGGCCTCTAGCAGGAAGAGGGGGGGGGAGGGTCACATGTCATTTGCATTGGATCTCAATGAGAGACAGACGTAGTATACGTTCAGAGTGAGTTGTAGATACAGAGAAGTACATCTTTACCTATAATAATAACAATAATTCCAGTTCCATCAGTCCCCCAATTGAGCATATATATGCTCACACAATAATAACCAGGCAACAGCCAATCAGGGCAGGACACATCGAAATATGTTACAGATAGGGATGATACAATTTAACAGTGGAATATATATTTTGCAGTTCCATCAGTAGTTATCTTGTGAACACACAGAGCCCACATGCAGAGTCCTTCTGCCATGTTTTCTGGGTGGGTAGTCTCTATCATGGCAAGACGTGCTGAATCAGGTGCTGAAACACCAAGCACGTGGATGGCCAGTTGATGAGTTCAGGTTTCCTTTGTGGTCACAGGGTTGTCAAGAGTCCTTTTGTTTAGGCTGAGTGTATATCTCTGAGGAGAGCTGGACAGTCCATGACCTCAGCCGGAGCCAAAAACACCCGGGACACAGGGAGGTGTTAGATAGGGTGTGTTGATGGCTGCAGATGGGCAGGGGAGGGGTAGTCTTCTCCTAAAGTGTTGTGTGTGATCTCAGGGTCCGCATGAGAAACCACAACAGTATGAGGGGTTTTAGAGCCATTCAAACATTTGCATTTGACTGTGATATGGGGGAGGGGGAGGGGTGCTTGGTAAAAGGATTCTGCAAGATTACTTAAGGGGTCAAGGCACATGGCTTGGAGTAAATAAAAATAAAGGTTGAAACAAACAAAGACAAATAGCACACGACTCTGACAAAATAAAATAAAAAGGAATACAGGTGGAACAAACAAAGAAAACATAAAATAGTGTCAGCAGATAAGTCACAACAAGCCTTCAAATCCCCTATATGATAGCTTGGAAGCTATCACCTTTGAAAAGTAAATACAAGTTAAAGCAAGGCATTGTCAGACTTAAATCATACCAGACAATAAACAAAACAGTCAAAAGTCATATACCAGACAATAAACAAAGCAGTCAAAAGTCATATGAACAAAACAGTCAAAAGTGGTCAAAAGTATGTCACACTAAAATCTCACTCAGTCAGAGAGTGGCATTGAAGTCATTCATCCATCGGCTGGGAGTCGTGTAAGTACATTCATTCATCGGCTGGCCAGCCCACACACACACACACACACACACACGTACACACACGCGCGCTTGCGCAGTTGTTCACTCAGAACACGCGTTGTCTGACTCGCGTGGAAACACAGACAAGAGAGCGCTTGCGCAGTTGTTCGCTCGGAACACGCGTTGTCTGACTCGTGGGGAAACAAAGACAAGAGAAGTTAATAATCTGGTTACAACATGTAGGCAACACAGAACACAGAGAGTAAGCAGAAGTCTGCCTCCTCAACATTCACTGGCTTTGTGTGACTACCAGGCAGATCACTTGAACAGCGAGCTCATTTGATTTTACTTAAAAGGGGCATTCCAACATATTGTGGGCCCAGCTAATGTGTCTATACATTTACGTATGTGTTTCCGTAAAGGCATCTTATTTCCATGTATCTTAAACATATACACCCAGGATGAAGGCTTTGTTAAAAGTCTTCACTCCTCTCCTTCTAACTGACTAAGTTAGATCAATTTAGACAATAGGATAGATGGGGCTGTTTGAATCACTACTGATAGTCAAGCCTGGCCACTTTAAGAACAAAGACAACACAGATGGACGCACACAGGCTTACACAACGAACATGAAACATGGAACAGACAAACATATCACGCTGAAACAAACCAACCGAAACCGACTCTTCCTGGTCCTTATAATGAATAGTATAAGTCAATTGCGAACGGGACTTTTTCTATGTGCAGAGGCCGGTTAAGCAGATGAGAGACCTCTTTCATATCCGTACAGTAACCAGTTTATTTAACCGAAAGCTTACAATGGTAGACTTCTCAATTTGTAAAGCGTTACAAACAGAGCCAATGCCGCTCCCAAGACACAGTTCGTCTCGCACTCGTGCCTTCCCAATAACAGCGCCGACACAGTGCTTTTAAAAATGCATAGGTCTATTAAACGCCGAATGATAAAAACGTCCGAGACTGTGTATGTAAAACACGCCTCGATCACGTTTACTAGTCCGCGCGGCACAGTGTTTAACCTAAAACACGCGCTACAGTCACGACCCTAGTACAACGTCCGGAACGATAACGTTGTTAATTTCTGGTTTAAACTGGCCGATGCCTGTGCACTTTACGCTTAGCGCTGGATATGTAAAGAGTTGAGGCTGAATTAAGTGCTATATATTTATGAAATTGCTCTGTCTCTCACCCCCACACAACCTCTGTACACAGAAAGTTGGTAAAAAGCTTACCTGTCTCCGTTCAAAGTTTTTGAAGCGTAGGCTTGTATTCTCTGCTGTTTCTGAGAGTTAATAACTCCCGGCTTTGCGAAGGACCATCTAATGGAATAATAATAGCACGCTAAAGTTGAAGAATGGACAGGAGGCCGAGTCGGTTTCAGTTGGCTTGTATTACAGCATGGAGACCCCTCTCGCTGTTGGTTCAAGAACGGTCTAACCTGATGCAGTATGCTATCAGGTTTTATACAAAGAGAAGGGGGGGTGGGATACATTTGAGAGGGTCACCTATGGGGGGATGGGGATGCCAGGACACAAGGCCTCTAGCAGGAAGAGGGGGGGGGAGGGTCACATGTCATTTGCATTGGATCTCAATGAGAGACAGACGTAGTATACGTTCAGAGTGAGTTGTAGATACAGAGAAGTACATCTTTACCTATAATAATAACAATAATTCCAGTTCCATCAAAGTATTGCTACCAAAACTACCAAGTACAACCACCTGATGTGAATATTCCAACCTTAAAATCTACACAGACTGCACCTCTGTTTTTTGTATGGGTTCTGATTTACTTATAGTGTACAAAAAACAAGTAAAAGAGCATACAAGTAGGCATAGAGCTAGTAGTCATGGAGCTAGTAGTCATGGGGCTAGTAGGCATAGAGCTAGTAGTCATAGAGATAGTTGGCATAGAGCTAGAGCATAGAACATGCAGTATACAACAGAAGAGAGTTGTGCAATATCACTTAAATATCAAATCAGTCAAAATTGTATCACCTTATAATGATTGCAGTACTTTTAGGTTCAACATTAGGGTATTTCCTCTTATGGAAAATTAAAAGCTAAATCTTATATTTACTATATTGAAAAGACAATCTTCACAGCAGGCCCTCGATGCAATAAAAGTCAGTAGATCTTTTATTACTGAGATTTAAATCTTCTATTTTTTTCAATGCTTCTTATGTCCTCCATTATTTATGATGAAATGGAGGATATCTCTGGAGAAAGGTTCATTGGAGGGAAACATTTTCAGCTGCTCTTTGCCGGAGCGGTTGTGTTGCTCTACCTTTCTCTGTAAAATACCCGGACAGTGTGTTACTGGATTCAAGTCAGGCGATATAAAAACAGACCAGGTCGTAGTTCTCTATTGAGTGATTTTGTTAGATTGCCTTGGATCATTATCATGCTGGAATATTCCTCTTCTGCCAAGCTTCTGCAGACGGGGAGTCATCTTGTCTGCCCATGTTTGGTATATCCACATGCATTTATGGTGCCATCAATAAATGTCATCTCCCCAACACCTGTGTGCTTCACGGTTGGGACTATGCATTCACTGTAGCTGTCCTGGCCAGGCTCACGCCAAACCCCAAATGCCAGACCCCATGTGAGCCGAACAAATGTATCTTGGTCTCATCTGACAAAAGAATGTGCTCCCAATATTCATCAGGCTTCTTTTCATGATCTTTATCTAAGTTTAATCTTGCAGTCTTATTTTTATCATTTACGAGCAATGATAAGGGATGATACAATATCTGTATCTTTGTACTAAAATATGTACTAAAGATATGCTATTTAGTCATAGCTCACCTCTGCCACACTGTTTGATGGACTCATTCATCTTACCTCCACCCCTGTGCCCTCCTCTACCGACTCATGCCTCTTATTGCGCTCAGATCAAAGTACCACCTGGTGTGTATTTACTGCTTCTTATCAGGTCCCTGCTGCCAGCAGTCTATGTTTGATGCGGTCTGATACGCTCTCAACGCAAAACTTCAGTGTGGCATTTTTAATGAGGAAGTGCTGAGTGCTTGGTGAACTTTCATTTTATATTTTTTTAGTGCCGTGTGAAAGAGTCCGAGAATAACATTCTTAACATGTAGACATGCCCAGCCCCCTCTTACCACAGCCAGCTCCACATGGTGCCAAAAGGAAATAGTGATAATTGATCTGGTGAAGAACCATCTTAGTTGTTTTAACGTACAAGGCGAGCAAACAGTCCTGCTGGGCCACAGGTATGCTGCTGCTGCAATTATCTGCTGAGCGATGTTCAGTGCAGGTAAACATAAAGCAAGCCTGTCTGTCTTGTGTCACCTCACCCTTAGTTTGTAAACAGCATCCAGAGGCACGAGACAAACTCTTGCAGTCGTGCTCCATTTGGTTTGGAAAGGAAAGCTTTAGGTGCTGTAAGTCAGTGAAGTGTAAGTGAAGATTTCAACCAAACAAAGTCCTGGATAGTGACTGAATTGGCTGCAGGAATTCTCAAAAATTGCAGTAAAAAAAAAAAAGTTGTATTTTATTTTTTAAATTCCTGCAGGAATTCCTGTGAGGGTTAGCTGTGATTCTTCACTCTGTTTTCAAACTACAATGATCACTTTCATGACAAGCCTCCTTGGTTCGAGAGGGAGTGTGGCTGCTGGCGGTTGGTGGAATCAGTGCAAGCCCCCTCGGGTTCGAGAGGGAGTGCACAGTTGACCTGTATCAAACAACGTCATCTCCAGTCCAGGATTTTTTACAATCACCAGCTCCTAATGGCTCAATGGCACAATCTCTGTGTGTTTATAGGCACAGCATTTAAGGTCATAATAGTAGCAAGGTTATAGGCATTTGTTTAAGTGTCCTGATACGACTCCAGAGGATTCTCTTCTCAAGTTCCCTAACTAGTTTCTATTCTTTCATGATTCATTTGCTTGACTATGATTCACTCTTTTGTTATTTTAGGTGAATTCCCAATCAACTTTGGTGTCTTTTGTGTCTTTCCTCTGTCCAGCATGTTGGGCAAGCAGCTGTATCCAGGCTCTCTCTGCTCTGGTTCATTAGTGTTTCTGTCTCTGTTACCAGTCCCTCTGGTAGTGTCTCTGTGCAGCTCGTATCTCTATCCAGTCCGCCCTAGCTTGGCACATTCAGGTTCCCTTATCTCGTCCTGGGGAATTAACCTTAAATAACAGGCGAGAGAATCATAATAAAACAAAGATAATGAAAGAACTTAAACAAATACCTAGCTTGCAACCTGGTCTTTTCTTGGCTTTCTTTCTGTTTCACTTCTTTTGTTCTCATGCACACTCTAATTCTCTCCCCCCCATATCTTTATCTCTATCTCTCCCCCATTCATCTCTTCATCTCATTCACCCAGTCATTCGATTTGGGTTTCATTTCTTTACATTTGATGCATTCAGGTTTATTTGGTTCATGTAAGTATATTTAGTCTAATTGACATCCATCCAACTGGTTTCTTCAGTTGTTATTATTTGGAGTTGTACTTATCCATTCGGTTAACCTTACATTCAGTTTGATGTGTACCTGTAACATTTAAGCTTACCGTTCTATTGTCTTAATAAACTGTTTAGTCATTAACCATTCATATACTCTATGTCCTTGTGTGTCATGCCATTACATTGTGCAACAAGCTTATATACTGCTTGGTAATACTGGAGGTCTTTCAGTAATTTAATAGAGTAAGATTGATTGTGTGTTTTACCAATCTAATGCATTCTGTCCCACAATGTTCAGACACCTTCCAGCCAGGTGCTTTCCTTCTTTTAACATTTTGGCTGCTTATTTACACACCCTCCTGATGTTGCAAGGTCTCTGTGCTCTTTGTGCTTTTACACTGTGGTTAAATGCTCAGTGGTGTTAGTATGGTGCAGGTGTTCTCCTTAATGAGTTGTTTAATATCATGCTCGTCTTTGGTGCACATTCGTAATGGGATGCCCTTGTCTTTTACCAGCTGTACAGATTTCTACTTGTTTCTTCATCTTATTCTGTTTCAATCTCTACCTCCTCTATATTAGAAATTTAGAAATGCATTAGGACAGGACAGGTTTCATTTTGCCATGTCAATGTGAAGGCCTAATGCTAATGTTTTTTACTATGTGGAGTTCATTGGGGCATGAGACAAAAGTAACAGGATCTGAAAATATGATGCCTGAGAGGTTGAAATGTGGAACATCATGTGAAAGTGGCACAGGAAGTTGCAAATAGGAACCCAGCACCGAAAAGAAAGAAAGGGTAGAAAGAAAAAATAGAAGTTCCTCTTAGATGTAAGGAACACAAAGGTCAGTAAATGTTCCGCCAAAAGCAATAAATCATATTAACAGTCATATTTGCCTATTTTTTCTTGTTCAAACACCTGAGCTTTGTTCTATTGTTCCCTCTCCTTGGACTTTGCCACAAAAACATACATGTTGCAGGATTCATTATTGATTTAGAAATGGACCAAAACCAGCAGTGTTTGGACTGTCACTTTGACTCTGTGGAGCGCTCAGAGGAATCCAAAGCTGGGTCGGTCTGCTGGGCTGCCTCAACCTGGGCCACGTCGACTCACTGCTGCCAGGAGGCCAGAGGTGGCCCACGCTCTGGCAGTCCCAATATCAGCCTGCGTCTCATTTCATTTCTCGCTCTGGCGTAAGCTCAGTCTCTCGCTCTCTGATTTCTCACTCTCCTCCCCCTCGCACTTATTCCCTCTCTCGCTTTGCATTCTGACGCCTGCCACACAGAAGGCAAACTTGTTTTGAGCACCTGCAACCCCTATCGCCCCAACACCCGCCAGTCTCCTCCCAGCCCCCCCAACTCCCACCACCACCAGCCTGCGATTTCACCCATCACTACCTCTCCAAAGATGTGCCAATCAACAGGCTGGCAAGCCAGCGCACAGGTCCAGAGCGGCAGCATCCGTGAAATGTCAAATTTCCATTTAAGGGAAGAAAAAAAATACTCTCCAAACCTGGAGCCTAGCCAGGTACCTGGGTTAAACCCGCTGAACATGCTGTAGCACTGCCCTTGTCCAGGGTGGCAGAGTCTGGAGGAGCTGCACAGTATGGAATAAAACCAGCCCAGCTGCCTGCAAATGCCCTGTATTTTATCAGCATGTGGTCCAGGGTAAGGCACACTGAGACAGAGAGAGTGTGCTTATGTCAATCTAGAGGAGGTTTTTTTTGGGGGGCAGGGAATTGGGGAGGAAGCAGAGGGGTGGGGTGCAGCGCTGTTCAGCGTAATACTAACATTGCTCCTGATCGTGTCACACACACGTGATCCGCCACGCGTTCCCATCGGAGAGCTGCATGTGCCGTCAGTGAGGAACAGCTGGTGTGCAAAAAGCCGCTCCCGCTCTGGGCATCATCCTTGCTCCTGTGCCCTGATTGCAAGGAAACCACAGCAGCAGCTCCTCGTGTAAATACTAATGTGACATGAGACTGCAGGAAGAGGGCTCATAGTCATGCTATGTCTTTCAGTCACTTCAAAACGGCACAGCCTCTAGACTGTGACAAAACTAGTGACAGAGGGCACAGGTCTCATGCAGTTCACAGAAGGGAGAGGTTCTTTCAGCTTGAGGACGGAAGGAGGTTAGTGCATACTGGAGGATCATTTTCAGCCTCCAAATATAAACATGTCAAATGCCTCTCTTCACATCAAGCCCTCTCTCTCTCTCTCTCTCTCTCTCTCTCTCTCTCTCTCTCTCTCAGGTCCTGGGCCTCAGCAGCAACACAGCATGTGGGAAATGAGGTCATCAATAACAAAGGCATCTTACAAGCTGGAATTACTTTTCTATTTTCTTTTTTTACTTTTCTAGAGTTGATCACACGGAGCCTTGAAACAGTTCTTACTGGTAACTCTTTTTAGAGTGGTGGAGTCTATGAGAAGGGCTATGATTCAGCCATTGAACACACGCACATGCACACACAGAGACACACACACCAGGCTCAATATTCTGGCTGTCATTAATCCTGACAGGCTTTTTCTCAAAACGTGCAGCCCAACAAACGTCACGCAGTAAACAAAGCCCTGTGTGAGTGTTGAAATCAATGAGCTCCCTCAAACCGACAGGTGGATTAATGCCTATCATTCACACAAAGAGGCAAATTACTTCCCATCCATTCCACACAAAACAGAAGGGCTAGGCTAGGCGGTGGTGAGAGAGCCTCAAGTGCCTCCACCCAAAGAAGGCGAATGTGTTACAGTACCAGTGATAGATTTAGCCTCTCAGGTTGGTTACATTAGTCTTTCTTCATAATTCATATTAATCTCTCTTCAAGTCTTTTCGTCTTTTGCTGTACTGTAGGGTCTTAACAAGAATCTGCCTGCCTGTTTCACATATTCACCCATTCAGTCAGCTCAGTTGGTCCAGTGTATTTAGGGAAGATAGGGCTTTTGATTAATTTCCATATACCATCCTGTGTGATATTTCCGCAAGCTTCATCTGAGAGGGAGCGAGGGGATCTGAGCCATGTCTGGCTTAGGAGAGGTATTTACTGGGGGGCTCACCATTCCGCAATGTTACAGTGACACTCAGTGGAAGGCAGGAAAGAGCTCTTCGCCAAGCAGGAACACTTACACTGTGCTGGTGGTACAACAGAAGGGCTGTTTGTCAAGAGCACATCCTGATCTTGGAAGAGAGAAAAGCAGTCCAATTTTAGACCGTCTAGAATCAGTCTTGCACGCAAGCATGACAATGGAAAATAGTCGTGGGTGAAAAACTAGTCTGACAAATCAACAGGGAAAATACATCTTGCACAATCTGGAAACCAATCTGACAAATCAAAGGTGAAAGTAGATCTTGCACAATCTGAAAACCACCTCACACATAAGTGAAAAACATTTTAAAGGACAACTAACTGTTCATGTAAGTAAAACAACAGAATTCCAATGTAGGTTTTGTTTTACTTTTACATTATATATTTCTTCAATAAAGAAGCACGTAGGAGAAGATATGCAATCACAGTATAGGTATCATTTCACATTCCTAACACCACATTCTTAAGAGATCTTATCAACTGCCACCTGAAGAAAAACCGTCATGCAACATTTTGTCCATATCATGTTTCATGTTATTTTCCAATGATCATGAATGGGGTTCACTGTGCCCTGATGGTATTACCCGTCTCTCCTGTTGGAGCATAATAGATTGGAATACATGTTCAGAAAACATATAATTTCCCCAGAATAAAATGGTATATCTCATCTTCTTCATCAAAACAAATGTTGTGTTTGTACGGTCCTGTGTAACTGCATTTATCTCTGTGATAAAGGGAGAGTTTAAAACACATGTAAAGTGTCGCTGAATGTTTACCTGAATTCCTGAAGAGTTTTTATTTGTATTCTTTGTAATGAAAGGTGAACAGGAGAACTCTAGAACAGGAACCATGGTTCAGCAGAGTTAGGACTGCCAGGCATGCCAGGCATGCCCTTTCCTGGTTAGGGCTGCATAATTCATACACTCCAAACACACAATGAGTGACGACAGATAAATTACCACTCACTGCCCTTCTTATCACCCACACTGCCAGAAGCTCCAGATTTACAGAAGTAGTTAAGATGGAGTCGAAACAGAAGTTGAATTGTGATTCCCTGACAATTGTTCTGCAACAGCTATTTTGAGGAAAGGGGGTTTAATGGGGTCAGTTTGATGTCCTCACATCTTTACAGTTGATTGCAGCATTCTAAATGTCATTATAATACACAATCATATTTATATCAAAACATTTCAGCCTGGCAATCTAAGAGGTGAATCTAAATGAGTAAATTGACAAAAAGCCAACATTCCCTGATTATCTATATAGGCAGCATCTAATATTTGCTACATACATCTATCTTCCCTCAACCCTGATAATATTTTGTAAATAGCCTAGACAAAAGTTGTAAGACCCTTTTTTATGCAATTACAGAACAGAGAGCACATTGGCCATGGCCAAGACACTGACATGACTTTAACCAAGACATCCTATGAGAGCTTACTAGGCCATAGAAACAAATGGGATAGCTAACTCTTGTGTTCTCTTCGGTTCATTTATTTTTTTGGGGAGTCTACAGGCTTGCACAAAAACAAAACAAAACCGAAGCAAACAGGCACCCATCCAAGAAGAGGTCCCTAAGAACTAAAGTTTCCCAGAGAACTGGCTATTCATCAACATTCCTCTCTCTCTCTCTCACGGTCTGCGTTTTGTATTGGTAAGAGATTCAAAATCTAACTCTCCCATACACATTATTCCACAGTCAGAAATAATAAAGTAGCATTGTCTTTGAAGCGAATTATTTAAGAAAATCCAAACAGAGTGGTCTTTTGAGTCCACAGGGTGTAAAAGAGAGGACAGCTAAAGAGTTGATCATGCAGTTCTCAGGGGGGATCAGTACTTTTGGGGTGTGTCAAGGTAACAGTTTGCCTTGTCTTAATCCCACACACATTTAGATTGCTGGTAAGTACACAATCTGAACAGAACACATAGCTTTAGATCCTAACTGAAGGACATCTCCTTCACTTAAAGGCACCCAGTGCAACTTTATAGGCTTGAGACTCGAAAAATAAACATTCAATTTCTAGTCTTTTTTACACGTAGTAAGTTTCAATAACTCCATACCATTACATATCTACATTCAAGGAGCAAAGATGAGACGTCGTTGTGTGGTGAGAACTGATAGAAAATCGTACACAACAACAATCGCCGGTGGGGAGAGGCAGTTTTTCCATTGACTGGAATCCTGCTTTATTTATTGGTGGCACCAATAAATAAAGATTTTTTTGGGGAAATGGCGGCGATTGTTGTTGTTTACGATTTTCTATCAGTTCTCACCACACAACAACGTCTCATCTTTGCTCCTTGAATGTCGATATGTAATGGTATGGACTTACTACGTGTAAAAAAGACTAGAAATTGAATGTTTATTTTTAAGCCTCGAAAGTTGCACTGGGTGCCTTTAAAGTGTCTACTTTCACTAACACTTGGGTGTTATTTTTAAGTTTATTTCTCATATGAAAAATGTAACAAAAAATGTTATATGTCGTGTTTTACGGCAATACAGCCTTTCTCGATAGAGCAGTGCTCAAGACTATTTTTGTTTAGAGTTTTTTTATTGTTATATTGCTGGATAGCGCAGTTGACATTTTTGAAAAAACGCAATTGATTTGTCCCTCGGCCGTCTCCGTAGTCGCATGCGCGCTTGCTGTGAAAGACTTCGCGGGAAAGCTGCACATTTCCTGTGACAACAAGGCACAAAAACGTATTGTAAACTTACTGTCAGTTAATCGCAGAGTATCATAACAAGCCAACATGAGTTTATGGGTGGATAAGTACAGACCTACATCTCTCGCTAAATTGGACTACCACAAAGAGCAGGCTAATAAACTAAAAAACCTGGTAAGAGTAATCCTAGTGTGTGGCTTAAATGTTTCAATATAAGCTTGCTAGCACAGTGATAGGACTTGCACTGACTATGACGTCTTTGTTATTCCGTAATCCTTAAACTAGTATAGAATTTCTTAAAAATGTTGCTTCTGGTCTCTTAACTTTTTTTCCTGATGGGTTAACTGACAGCTGGTATCCTTTGTAACGAAGCTTATATAGAATAACTTGTGCCTGCTAATAAGGCTACCAGTAAACAAACTCCGCCGCTGTAACTGAAAGGACAAATACTGCTGATCGTATCAGGGAATGTAGTGTTACATTCTTGTTTGTATTTCAGGTACAATGCGGAGACTTTCCCCATCTCCTGGTTTATGGTCCATCTGGCGCGGGAAAGAAAACACGCATAATGTGTCTGCTGCGCGAGTTGTATGGCGCAGGTGTTGAGAAACTCCGCATCGAGCACCAGTCTATCACTGCACCTTCAAAGAAGAAAATAGAAATAAACACAGTAGCAAGCAACTATCACTTGGAAGTCAACCCTAGCGACGCAGGCAACAGTGACAGAGTGGTGATACAGGAGCTGATAAAAACTATGGCACAGTCTCAGCAGATTCAGTCCAGCACGCAGAGGGATTTCAAGGTGGTCCTGCTGACAGAGGTGGACCGGCTCACTAAAGACGCCCAGCATGCTCTGCGCCGCACCATGGAGAAGTACATGTCCACATGCCGTCTGATCCTCTGCTGCAACTCCATGTCAAAGGTCATCTCCCCCATTAGGAGCAGGTGTCTGGCTGTGCGGGTTCCTCTGCCCAGCACAGAGGAGGTATGCGGCGTCCTGACCGGCATCTGCAAGAAGGAGGGACTGCTGCTCCCTGCCGAGCTTGCCAAGCAAATCGCAGAGAGGTCTGGCCGCAACCTGCGCAAAGCCCTGCTGATGTGCGAGTCGTGTCGAGTGCAGCAGTACCCCTTCTCGGTCGACCAGGAGATCCCCGAAACCGACTGGGAGGTGTACCTGAGAGAGACAGCCAACGCCATCGTCAGCCAGCAGAGCCCGCAGAGGCTGCTGGAGGTGCGTGCCAGGCTGTACGAGCTGCTGACCCACTGCATTCCGCCAGAGGTGATCATGAGGGGGCTGGTGACGGAGCTGCTGGGCAACTGTGACGGGCACCTCAAGGGTGAGGTGGTCCAAATGGCTGCCCATTATGAACATCGGCTTCAGATGGGCAGCAAAGCCATCTACCACCTGGAGGCCTTCGTTGCCAAGTTCATGGCTATCTACAAGAAGTTCATGGAAGACGGATTGGACAATTTAATGTTCTGATTTAGGTCTGGTTTCGCACTCACTCCAACACTGCACCCTGGTCACAGGAGTGAAGCAATGGTTGCTGTTAGCACTTAATGTGTCTATTACTGGGGAAGAATGGAGCTACATCTCTCCCTATCCAAACTGGACCATGGTTTTTACAAAGCTTCGTGGAGCCTCTGGCTTACTGCTCTACTTAATGGTAATACTTGTCTGGAGGCTTGATCATGTGTCACAATGTTCAAGTTGGATACGATAAAGTTATTTTTCAATTTAATGAATTTTTGGTTATACTGAGTTGCGTTTAATGTATAATATTCTGTAAACCACGTACGCTAAAAGGTCTGCCATATGAATAAATAAAAATGTATTTCTTAAGGCTCAAAAAGATATGGTCAGTGCAGTGACCTTACAATCAAACAGCCCCAACCTATCCACTGGTATACATTGTGTATAAATTACCTTATCATTACAGTGCATGATTCATAACTGTTTTCCATGTAGGGAACACCAGCTACTTACATTTTCCTTCATTGTAAATAGGGAGGAATGCGATTTGTAAGCATAAGGTCAGAGTCTTTCATCAGGAAGGGCTTTGAATAAACTTCTCATTAAAAAACACAGATGTATATTGGTTGTGTATTCATTCATGTTCTTCCACTTTAATGGCAGTTCTATCCTGGGTTACAAAAAAATGATTAAATCCCTGTAGTTATCAAATTAGAGATTTAATGATTGAAAAGCTTTACACCCTATTAATTCATTTAGGAAGTCCTGGCTGGATGAGAATCATTAATTAATTATTATTCATAATCACTAAGAATAATTACATCACATGCCAAATATAAGTTGCCATAACTGTCAACTGGACTTAGTCATGCACATTCCAACAATAAGTTGGAACGCTGAGTCAGCGCTGTGGGAATTTGCCACGTCCTCTCAGCGGTGACAACAGTGTCAAGTTAGAATACAATGAAGGCCAACCGGAAATAGAGGTGAATACAGAGGTGAGTATTCTGGGTGGATGGTGGTCAGTTTAATTGAAGGTTTAAAAGCTAAGTAAATATGTTATCACCACCTTTAACAACTGCAATGTAGCCAGATTATAGAACCGCAATATAAAGACATTGTAAAATGTTCATAAATTTGACATGTTTTATTATAAGCAAATAATATAAAATCGGTTATGTACATGGTGTTATGATGTATGTTAGTATTTACAAAACTTTCACACAAAAAAATTCACAGAACACATTAAGGAGATCATAGACTCCTCCACTCCACAAATCATTGCTTTTTCACAAGAGACGGTTAGCATGGAATCCGGAAGGTTAAGATAATAACTTCAGAGTAGCCTGAGGGAGGTACATGCATTCCATCTTTGGATCATAGACGGAATTCTGTCATTTCTGATGAAATGCAATCCTCGAGAAGCTTAGATATTGTTCTGAGTATATTCTGAAATGCACTATGCAACAGAGTCTGGTCCATTACACATGAGAAAGGGCCTGATTCTGCACTAAAAAATTATAAGGTTTGGTAAGTTGGTAAGGTTCATACTGCATATTTCAGTTTCATTGTATAAATCTCACACACACACAATATATCACAGTAATTAATTGCAGGTCATGTCAGGACAATTCCTTAGTTTCTATTTTCCATGTTCAGTCCCTCAGCCTCCTCCTCGCCGTCCTCAGCATTCCAAGTGTTTGAGGTATTACTCTCACCTACATTGGGAAAATACAGATGTTATCAGAAAACATGTTTTCACTTTCCTGTGCTAATTGAAAACAAAGGCAGGCCACAATGTATCCACCATGATAGTAAGACACTGGGATACAAGGTCAAGACTTGTAATGTGCGCAAACTAGATTGCTAGATTACCCGTGTATAGTGATGCAGTGTAATCACTACAATCACTACAAAAACTTTCTGTGGACTAAACAGCCAGATTAATTTCTCTTCCAACTTCTAGACTCTGCTTCTGGAAAGCTGTTATCTGTTCATGCTTGTGATGCTCGACATGAGGTTATTTACTAAACCTGGGATTATATCATAAGAAAAGGACTTACGTTTTCGACAGTGCAAGAGTACCAGAACCACAGAAAGGACCACCGCTAACGTAATGATGACACATAAACCCATGACGACACTGTTGTTTTTGCTTTCTGGAACATGATAGTCTGGAACATGATAGTCATGATGATGATGACTTGGAACTGGAAAAAAATATTAAAAGAATGATTTAAAACATGGTTAAAACATAGAACACAGAATCAGACAGGACAGAATGTTAGATACATGGCAGCCTAAAAACTGAGCCTTAAAAAAAAAATATTGAACCTTAAATATTGAGCAGGGAAATATTATTAGTCAAATGGCTTTCCTCTTCAATGCCTCCAGCACCACACAAGGTGTAAGCCAGAGAGTGTTTTTATTTTTCTATATTCAAAACTGCATGTAGCACCTTCCTGTAAATTGTATTATGAAGTTAAGTCAATGTCAATTGGATAACAAATGATTTGTAGGATTATCTGAAATGTACTTGTGTGTTATTTAGACACAAATAATCATTGCATTTAGGTCCAACATGCTGATGTTTTGGTGTAACTCGGTAACAGGTTACATTTTCAAAAATGTGTTTCCTGACTTACTGTTAAAAAACGTAATGATTCTAGGAGCAAGGAGACACATTTCTCTGACTGACAGTGCTGATATCCATGACACTTTAACTAGTTGACTCCCCCGGCATTTCCCAAATAGTAAGCTACATACTTCATGTGGTTCACAGCATAATGTGTGTGTGGGCTGTCAGACACACTACATCAACTCTAATGGCAAACAGAAAATGAAGAACAATGAGTTTTTTCCGTCATCACAACACTATCAGCCCAACCCAGTGGGGCTCGAGCGCATGAGCAACGGCACCAAACCACTTCACATTCCATTTCACTTCTGCCGGATTTCATCCGGTCATTAGCCATAACAATGGGCCTCATTTATAAAACGTTGCGTAGAAACCATCCTACATTTTGTCTAAGACATTTCCTGAAATGAGCGTAAGTGAGATCCACAGTAAACAGACGTACACACAAAAAACACGTGTACGCCAATCCTTCGGTTATAAATCACAAATGGTCGTGAAATAGTGCGCAACTGAATCTCCGCCCTCAAAACGCCCCAATTTAATCTAATCAGCATATTATCAATGCACAAACAGAGCGCATCCTCAATGCACAAACTCTCTGTGACAGTGGCAAGCAAGAAAGAAACATGTAAACAGAATTAAAGTGAGGCTGACATCGACGTTCTGCTGATGGAACAGCAGATGCGGGTCAAAACATCGTTAGAAAGCCTGTCTGGTGGCGTAATGGCAAAAGCAAAGTATTTGACATGTAGTAGACACGTCTCCGAAGCACCAGCACCTGCGGTAGGCCTACGAGAGGCACCAGAAGCCGCATCTGCGGCAGCAGCACCAAGGCTTTGGTGCGCTCCACTATGTGCTGTATTGAAGTTGGCTTCCTAGGCTTTCTGAGTGTGCGAATACATTGGGAAACCTGTTTTACGCAGGAAATCCTCTTTCACATTTTGCTGGGCACTGTATGGAAATCTAATAAATTGCGGGCATATGGGATAGTATACTGCAAAGAACATCGGGCAAAATTCTGCTTAATGATGACGGGGATTGCTCGACTGGTCTCATCGGAACGTTACTGTAGCCAGGAATCCAAGAACGGACAATACCTGAACGTGTATGGCCTGGTTGCCTCTGGTGCGCCTCTCTAGACGAGAGGCCATTTGGGCACAACCAGTGGTGTAGTGGTCCCTGGAGAAGTGGGTAAACTCTTTATTTATTTTTAAGCAGCCCATACAGCACATGATAAACGCCCTGTTTTGAGAAGTGGTTAATCCAATACTGACTGAAAAATAAGTGGGTATACCCTGGACTACACCACTGTGCACAACGCTCTCGGCAAGCGGTAGCTACCTGCTTATCAGACATACATCATCCTGTGTCAAACAGTCTGCGCGATCACAAAAAAACCCTCTCTCTCCTTATTGCGCAGTTGGCCATATCCTCTAACAACGCCAATGCAGCCATATCTCCTACTGAAAACTAAGCCACTTTTAGTCTTTTTATAGGCTATAAGTTTGAGCTAAATGTTTTACACTTGTGAAATTAAAACGGAATACCTATAAGATGTGAATATCATTCATGTGTAAATTATTCTAATAGTTTATTTGATTTTATTGAGCGAAACATTAATTTGGCCTTTCACCATTAGCCCAAATGGTGACGGTGGTGCTGACGTTGATGAAACTGTGTGTCGGCTGTTGGCGCTCGGAGAGTCCTGAATTCCTGCAGTACTCCAGTATTGCCGCAAGGAAATGTACTTACACGAACTGAAACAAGACGTAGAGATACGTCCTTTTCTACGTCTAAGACGGTTTTTATAAATAAGACTAACTAAGATCAGTTCTGTGCGTAAGTAAGTGTCTGACAAGTAGGTCATAAAATCATGACTGAACAAATAGTGGCCATAAATGCCGATAAATTCCTCGAGGTAGGTTTTGACACAAGGCCCTTGAGTGGGCGTGAGTGTTGCTCAGTAACGTCCGCCATTCCCTTTCTGCCTAGCCTGAATGGAATCTAGGTACTTTCCTTTGGTGTAACACAATGTGCAAAGAAACGGCAAAGCTGTTTAAACCTGCGGGTTTGTCCACAGACACCGGTGCCAACATGTAATTGAGTCACCACTTGAGAATGAGAGCAACGGGACATCCACGCCTAGGTATTCAATGTCAATAAACCCACCAAAGGAAAAATATTTGAGCCACAACTAGGAGACATTTTTATCGCACATTAACTAGTTTCCCTATGTACAGTAAAAACACTTTTCTGTTATCTAGTAATTAACAATTTGTGTAGCTGAGCTGTCAAATGTTCCAAAACAAATGTCTGTGTTGTGATTTCAGTGGAGATCTATCCTTTATTTGTGTTGTATAATCATGTTGCCCTCATTATGTGATAGTTCTGTGCCGTTTTGTTCTGTACATTTAGCCTTGATTTGGTCCTTGTTTCAGGATTGAAAATAATTGGTCAAATAAAATAGTTTACTTATTAATCATGCCTACACAGCTTTCTTAATATTGCAGTGAACTCAATTCTGAATAATAGTGTTCTGAAAACATAGAAAACAACAGAGCCTTCATCTAGTCTACTGCTGTGATATTTACCTAAATCCTCAGAGCAGTTTGCAATGATGATCTGACCGGGTTTCTCAACAACACACTTCACACTTGTTGTATTAGACACCTCCAGGGTACTCCTCAAAGTGTAGAGCAGGGAGGAAGTATCCGCATGGCTACTAAACGTAGTATGGTTGACTGTACGCTGGTTATCTTGCTCCCAATAGATGTTGCCTTCTGGGTACCCACCGCTTGCATTACAGTGGTAAACCGTCTTGTTGAAAGTGCATTTAACTGAAGAATAATTTGCTGTGGAGAGACATGGTTAACAGAACTCAGAGCAGGATACCAGCAGATGAACCGAGATATGAATGGCGAATGAGAGGATAGGCAAGAAAGAAAAGTTACTGAATGTGCAGACGGAAGCCAAGACAAGTTAAAAAAAAAATAGACTGATGGACAGGACAGTTTACCATACACTTTATTTTACTCACCCACAACTTTAAGGTTGGTACTCCATTGGCGAAGAGGTTTTGTCTTAACAAAACAGGTGTATTCACGCTGGTCTGCCACAGTAACGCTAAACAAGCGTATAGAGCAGTTTCCTTTCTCCTTGTGTGGAGAAATGGAGATCCTGTTTGTGTATTCAGCATGGGATAGAGAGTCATTCTCGCCATGCTTGATAATTATGTCCTCTTTGTCTTTCTTTGTCTGCCAAAAAAATGTATACCCTTTTTTGCAATCACAGGGTAAAAGGACATTTCCTCCGACAAAAGCCTGTACAGGGATGGTGGCTGGCTGGCTGGCAAAGCATTCTTCAGAGAGAGAGAGAGAGAGAGAGAGAGAGAGAGAGAGAGAGAGAGAGAGAGAGAGCAGTCAGTTAAATGTCGCCTTGTCAAATGTGACCGCAAAAAAACGTTTGGAGGAACTACTAGTTCAGCCATTTACTTTAAACTGAACATGGCCTCGAATTACACCAGGAGCGTAATGACACTTTTTCCAAGCAGAAGAATGGGAAGGTAGTCATGTCAGTTAGCCCACACCAAAACTTCATCTACGTTCTGCATAAACATAGTCTACACTTAATGCGCTTTCGGTCCGGGTCTAAATCATCCTGTTGGGGTTGATTTTCAAGAAGGACGGCTTAAGCTTACATGCATTAATACAAATTTGAATATGTACTTACCGTTGACACACATCGTGAGGAATGTCAATGTTTTAATCCATGTTACAATCAATTTCGTCATTCCGGAATGGAGGAGTGATTTCACATGTACGACTATCCACAAATCAATGCATTCGTAGTTGTAGCCTGAACTTTCCTTCAACCAGCATCTCTGTTTGGTTCTGTCCCAATAAAGTGTCATGGGAATCTCAGGGAAATTAAAATGTTTTTCTTTCGCGCTCTTCTACCTGGACGTAGGCTACTCTTCACTGCGCACAAGAGTACCTATTTGAGCGCTGAAGAAAATGAGCGTCTGTTTCTGAGCAAGTACATTTTATAGCCCCATTGTGCCAGAATTGATATTTTTGGCCATTGAGCTCCCCCTAAAGCTGCGGAGTATTTCAGCTCCTTTTTAGACTAACCTGTTATGACGAGCCATCTACGGGTCATGGTAGGAATTTTTTTGAGCTACCTGTGCGTTCTCGCAATATTTTAGCATTCCCTTGCAATAGTATCCGTCTCAATAAGTTTGACATTCCCACTCAATACATTTTGTTACCGGCTGCAGGCTAGCTTTCAATGCATCCCTGGTAGGATAATTAATCTTGCCCTGGCTCTCCATTTAGGATAGTGTATAGTGGCAAGCGCTCTTATCAGGTACATGCCATGTAATGTCTAGATCAGGGGTCGGGAACCTTTTTTGCCTGGAGAGCCACTTTTAACATTTTATCTATATATATATATTTTTTTTTAAAGAAAAAGTTTTGATATTTAACTAACAGTTACTTTTAGTTTTTTTGAATACATTGTCATATTTTTGGTTAAATTCAATAAGCCAAAAATATACTTCACTTCTTAAATGTTTGCTGCTCTTGGTCATTAATGTAATTAATTCCCTATTCATATACTTCATTATTAATGTAATTAATTGATTTATTGATATTGATATAACACTGGCATTGCACTGATGGTTCTCACTATAGTGTCGTCAGTCAAGCGCCCTCAGTGGTGACTGTTCTGTTACGATGGCTTGAAAAGTATTATTTCACATTAGATTAGATTAGATTAGATTCAACTTTATTGTCATTGTACAGAGTACAGGTACTGAGACAACGAAATGCAGTTTAGCATCTAACCAGAAGTGCCAAATAGATATACAGTAAGAGTTGGGTATGAAGAAAAAAAAGAACAGAATTGGGACTAGCAGCAATTGAGGTAGGAAGTGTAGATAGATGTGAAATATATAAATGTGAAATATATAAATGTGAAATATATAAAGTGCATGTGTAAGTATTAGTGGTGGTAATAAGTAAAAAGAAGTGAATGAGGTATTAGTAATATAATGATTAGTAAGTGGTGTAAGTACGGTTAGTACAGTAAAACAGCAAAATAGTATTCTAAGTACAGGTAATACAGTTAAGAGTTGGGTAACAGTAAAGTGTGATAAAAAAAGACATTCAAATGTTCAGTGGTTGTCACTTGTGTGGCAGTCAAGCCAGGGTGAGGGTGGGGGGGGGGGGGGGGGGGGTACAGTGAAAATGATTAGTGGCTGGATAGGTGTGCGTGCGGCAGTCAGCCAGGGGGGAAGTCTACCAGAACTGACAGTATATCTTAGTAACTTCTAACAAAATCGAAGGACATACAGCAGAGTATGTCATAATGTAACCAGGAAAATCAGTAGGCTAAGTATATTCTTGGTCGTGTCCGATTACTGATAATATTGTACTATTAAGTCCCACCATGTATTAGTTCACATGGGTTGACAGAACACTTGACAGAATGTTATACCAAGGCTCTGTCCCAACTATCTTCCCTTTACCCTACCACTTAATTGAAGTGCCCTTCACTGGGGAGTGCCCCTTCACAACTAGGGTGAAGTGGTAGTATTGGGACGGAGCAAGACCTCTGACAGCTGCGCTCCTCTGCGTGTGTCTGCATACACTCTATCCTGACTCTAGCCCTCTATCCGACTATACTGAGCCAAGTAGCTATCCATCTAGCTACTGTAACTGTTCATACATAATATGATTGCTATTAATAACGATAACGGTACAGGACAGGAGTGTATGTTTATGTGCTGCAGTGTCACAGTGTATTGTTCAAAGCATGCTCACATTGAGTGTTTACTTGTTGACTACTGTGGTTTGCTTACAGTACCTATTTGCTTATTTTACCTGTTGTATTGTTCTAGTTAGTTGGCTAATAACATTGACTTAAAGTATAAGCAGTTATAACAATAACAAATGTGTGCTGTGTATTTAATCTACATACACTTACTGCTGAAGATAATGTTTTTAAAAAGTGCATAATATTAAACATCACTGTAATCAAATTCCAGATCACAGAGGAGCTGACTGCCATGGCAGGGGGAAAGCTCTTTGGGTGACCTCCATTGGCAACGAGGTTGGCTAGATCCTGACCAGTGTCGTGACAGGAGGGGCTGGAACTTGACAGGATGGTGTCTGGCTTGATGGAGCATTACCGCCAAGCAGCTGTTCCACCCACAGTCCTGCTATATGTGGACTGTGTGAGTGAGGAGTTGAGCACCTCCAGACCAGGTTTGCTGAGTGGCTAGACCTCCACATACGGCTTGACATCTGGCACTTCATGAGGAGGCTGGCTGGCGGCTGCAACGCCGATGCTCTGCCCCACCTTCATGGGCTGTCTGTCTGCATGCACCTTTGAGTGGGATGCAGGGGACCTCGCTCTGTTGTGGCAGATGACGAGGGAGCAGCTCAGGCAGGAGGGTGTGCTAGCCCTTACTGATCTTCTCGTGGACAGGAGAATAAGTAAGAAGGAGCTGAGCCAGTACTGCCGTAGGAGGACATGCGGCGTGGAGGCCGCCATCAGCCTTATTGAGCAGCTGCTGCAGGAACTAGGGGGGGGGGGGGGGCAAACCTGCTGCTGCTGCTTCCTCACTGACTGCTCCATGCTGCAACCCCAGTCCCATCCTCTTCTGATGAGTGTGGGGTAGATTCATTCATAATTGTATGGAAAGAAATCAAATCTGCATTTTGTCCCACATCTCTGTTTTCAAAATCACCTGTTTTTTATTCTTTCTCAGGCTCTGGATGGCTCTGGCGTGCCAGGCATTGACCGGTGCATTCTGGCCAATGGGGCTGTTATGCAGCAGACCACCCTGCAGCTGGTGGATGTGAGCCACACCACCCTGGTACAGTGGCACAACAAGAGGGTGAAGAGGCAGGATAACGTGGTGGTGATGCAGGGACTGGACCTGCCCAGCTGCTTGTCTGTGACGACTGACCCTCTCCTCCCTGCTAATGTGTGCCCACCGTGTGCACACCCCCAACCAGGTCCAGTTCAACAGTTCCACCCGGCTGGCACCACCGTGGGCCAGGTACGGGTGAAGAGGAAGGTATGGTCTGCAGTCGCATTACATCCAAGTTTATTTTTTATTTTTTAATAAAAACAGACACACACAGACATCTCCCTTTCACACACACTCACTTACTCTCTCACTCTCTTTCTTTTTCTCTCTCTCTCTCTCTCTCCTTCTCACACAAACACACACACACACACACACATAGTCAAAAGAGGTGTTAAAGTCTGCCGTTTTTCTGTAAAGTTAAATCAAAAGATTTGAAAGATTTTGAAAGATATTTGACAGTAGCCTTCAAATGTTGAAGGATATTTTAGGTTAACATTGCCAGCTTTAAATGGATGAAAATGAATACAGTTGAAAACATTCACAAGTATAAAGAAGTAATCAAAAAGTTACACTGCACTCAAAACCTCATAATTCAAATAATTTATTAAAGTCATCTATTTACAATAAATGTCAGTTTCACATAACATGGCTCATTAAGTGTGTGTCTGTGTCTGTGTGTTTGTGTGTTGGCCTGGAGGGGATTGGTGCTTTGGTGGGGTGGATTTTGGAGGTGGGGGGGGGGACCCTCAAAATTGTTCTTTGCCCAGGGCCTGCAATTTGCTAGAATCGCCCTTGCTTCAGCTGTTCATGCTGGGTCCACTGACCTCATAGGGGCCTGTGCTGGTTGGTACTCCACAGGCTCTGGGTGCTAGCCTCTCCTCTGCCTCTCCTGCTCCAGTCCGAAAACGGACCTGCAATGTACTGCACAACACAGCGGGGAGGCAGTATATAATGGTAAAATGTACAGTATATTGTTGTTCCCCCCTCCCAGAGGCATGGCCACTGGGCTAGTTTCCCCTCAACCCCTCCCCTTCCTCGAGGCATAGACACTGGACACTTTAATTTCTGTATAGTTCTATATATGTTTTCTGTTATTGTTATTGTTGTTAGTGATTGAAAAAAAAAGTTAGTTTACAACAAAAATGTATTTTTCTCCTTTTTGTGGATAGAAGGATGTATTACTGGAGCACAAATGTTTTGTGAAAAATTAAAGTACCTCACACATTACTTTACATGAACATACATTGAAATATTCAATGTAGAATGATCTATATCGCATTTATATAAGGTTAGAAAAAAAGTAATATGCAAACAAATTGTGATTTTTCATAATAAAAATTAACTTTGCAGTACAAAATGCACACCTCAATGTCTGCTAACGGTGGGACTCGAAACATGAACCTTGGGGTCAACTCTTCTCTCAGATAAATGCATATAAAAACAGAAGTTTAAGATTATTTAATGTATAATTTATACATTAGTTATGATGAACATCAACATTGAAAAACTTCAGTTACTCATGGAGGATAAGGCCATACAAAATGTTTCCTCTCTTTCCTTCTCCCCCTTTCTTTCCCCCTTTTCACCTGTCTTCCCCCCTTAACCAGTGTACTGTGCTCTTCTGGAGTTACGTAAGTTTCAGCAAAGTTCCACAAATCAAGACTTTCCTGGCGTCCAAGAAAGAGTTCAAGTTTGCCAGATACCTGCGTTTCACATGGCAAACAGAGGCGCTCTTGTCCCAGGTGCACGTTGCGTCATGTACTTGTTCACTTGAAGTGCCTTCTTGTAAACAGTAGAGGGTAGCATTGCACTGTTTTGAGCTTTGAATGTGCTGTGTCTAGGGCGCATGTCACTTAAGATCAGATAACTCTACTGTTGTAACCATTGGGAATGTCCTCGGTACAGGATCGTATAACAATTCCAACTACGTACAATTGAAAGTTGAGGCTGTTACGAAAGTTTACGATTGAAATAGTCGTTTTGAGAACGAAGGAGAAGCTTTCAGCTATCACAGCTTTAGCTAAATTGGTAACCTCTACGGGCAAACTTTTCTGTTTGATTTAGCCTCCAACATGAAAGCTATTATTCTAGCGGCAGGATATGGAACACGGCTGCAAAGAGATGTTGAGAATGACAAAACTGAACGATTCAAGCATCTCTTCGGCATTGCCAAACCACTGCTTCCGGTTGGCCACTGTGCTCTCATATCTCATTGGATCCAGGCAATGACTGCAACTGGATGTGTGGATACCATATTCGTGGTTGTAAGTAACCTGCAATGGCCCATATAACCGAATACCGTAATCAGAATCAAACCTTGTATTTGCCCAAATCTGATGAAACTAAACGATCTTCTCCTTAGACAAATGCACTCTACTTCGAAGATTTTCAGGCATGGGCTCAGGAGTTTCCCAATGTGAAGATTCTCAGTGATGGGACCAAAACAAATGAGGTCTGACAATTTGACACATGGATTCTAGCTGAATTAGAATGCTTTTGTCGCAACCTTATACAGATAGTGTCGGGCCTTGTATTGTAGCCTTTGCATCAATGCAATGCCTTCATTTAACAGACTTCTAAAACCACAAATACATGAAATTAAGACCATGCTGAACTACAACTTTGTTTGTGGTGAGAGTAATAGCCTGTCTTACAGAATGTGTATGACCTCTCACGTTTGATTTCAGGAACGGCTTGGTGCTGTTGCTTGTCTACAGCTTACAGTCAAGCACTTCTCCGTTGAGGACCATGTGATAGTTGTTGGAGGGTAAACACTTTAATGTAGTTTTGCTGAATCTAAGTGTTCCATGTATATACAATAACCACATGTCAATATTAACCTTTGTGTAAAATGTGTGAAACTCCTCTCCTCTTTGCTCAACAGTGATACACTGTTCAAAGAAGACTTCAGTCTTTTGAAGTTTACAGAGAGATTTTCTGAACACCAGGCAAGACATGCCGATGCTAATCTAGTGCTGTCTTACCAATGCAAAGAAGAGGGTAAGTGTCCAATGAATCCAGATGAGAGTGGAGAAACTGTATCACCCCCCCCCACACACACACCATTTTAGCCTGAGATAATTAGTAAATTGTAAGTATTCTGAGTACAAAAATTGATCATACTGTTTGTCGCTCAATTCTTCCTCCAGAGACATCCAAGTACGGGATTCTGGAAGTTGATGCGCACATGCGAGTTAGCTGTATGAAGGAGAAGCCCCGCCCATCAGAAACTCAGTCCAGGAAGGCAGTAAGATACTTTCATGTATTCAGAAGTAGAGTACTAGTTAACTGTCCACCTAATTTAGTCTAGCATTAAAAAGGCATTCTTGAAAAATGTATGAAATTAAATGTTGTTCTCTATTTCAGTGCCCTTGTTTCTATTTGTTCTCGAAAGGGAGTCTTCCACTATTAGATGTATTTCTTGAGGAGAAAAAGGTAAACGATTCACGTAAAGAAATCTTAATTTTTCACAACCTTGACCAAAAATTGTGTTATTGTAAAATGATTGTGCATGTTACATTAAGGACATATATATCATATTCACACATGACAGAATGCACCCATTGAGGAGAGAGATGCTCCAGGAACCTTTCTGTCTTGGCTCATATTGAGGTATTTCTCTCTACAAGATACCTGACAACAATATACAATGATACATTTCCTGACATAGAAGCAAGGGCATTAATTTAAAGTAATTGTTTCATTTCAGAAAGCCTGTGTATGTCCACGAGATATCTGGTCGCTTTGACGTGGGGAACCTTCCATCCTACATAGATTGTGACCAATATTTTAAGGACAGAGTCCAAGATATCAATGTTTATTTACATTAACATTTAAAAATAAAAAGTTGTATGCCCTGCTTAAACAGATAAAGTGAGGACTTGTTCTTTATAAGGATGTAACTACTTAAATACAGATATTTTAATGGGGGGAGGGTGGCCGATGTGATTGTCTTTTTTCAAATGAATTATTCAGAAATTATGCAATTTTCTATAATAAACTATCAAATTGAATTGAGTCTGGTTTATTCTGTGTTGAGTCTTTTGCATTTATCCGATGCCTTTTCACGGCGGTTCTCCATTTTGGCGATCCTGGATCCGAACTGCATGGCTCTCTTGGGCAGGATGGCCGAGGGCCCCAGGCCCAGCTCTCTGGCCGCCAGCCTTAGTAGCAGCTTCTCCCCCAGCCCCCGGGGCAGGGACAGGTCAGCCTTCTCCCACACTGGCAGCTGGTTCAACAGACTCACCACATCCTCATCCAAGTATGGAAATCTTTTTAAAATAAAAGGTTAAAAAAAGACAGACAGCTGTAAACGTGCAGCTTTGAAAAAAATTAGACTGCTCCTTGCAGAAGAATATTGCAGCAGTAATCAACAACAAACAAACCCAGATTCGGGTGAAATAAGACATACTAAGAGCTTAAACCCATGTTAAATTGGTTTTCATGTACTTGTCTTTGGACACACTAGAGAGGCATGAGTTGGGATAGAATAATTTGTGCGTGTTTTTTACCTGGCCTCTTTTCCATGGTCCCCGATGATCCTGTCGTCTCTGCCAAGGTTCCGTGTCGATATTCTGCTCAGCTCCATGGCCAGCTCTTTGACCAATCCTTCAACCCCCTCGCTCTTAAAGCGTACCCTGTGTCTGGAGTATCCGGCCAGCTGCTCGTCCGCCCCGATGCCCGTCAGAACCACCTGCCAGGAAACATTTAAACACGGTTTTCAGACAAAACAAACCTCAAAATGATTCCGTTCTCTCAAGCTAGGCAGAGAACACTGTGTGCTTTGTTTTCATTTCCAAGATCAGGCCTGAAACAGGTAGCTATTCGCTAACACTTCATTACCTTTGCATTTGAAGTATAGAGCTTCTGTTCTGAGCGGTCCATCGCCATGCCAATCCCCCTGGCAGCAAACCACACTGCACAGCCAATGCTGTCATCCAGAACTGTGTCTAAAGGATGCACCAGGTGGCTGATGTGCTCTTGTCGCATTCGTTGGAGCTCTTCTCGAGTTACATTGATTTCGACAAAGTTCCACTGCCGTTCTGGGTTTAGGTGTTGCAATTCTAACAGGCCGGCTCTGCCAGTGATTCTGTCAGGAACGTCAAAACAGCGAGTCAGATTATGGTCTCCTTGTTCGCGGTGTTCATCTAGAGGGTCTGTTTTGGGCTTTTTGCCCTTTTTGCTAGACTGTGTTTGCGGTTTGGCCTCTTGGAGCTTGAAGGCCACATTGAGAAGGTCAATCGACTTGCCAGCAGGAACGTGCCGGTCAGCAAGGACAGCCAGAATCATAGAGTCAATCCCACCTGAGAAAAGTACGGCAATGTCAGCTTCATCATTAGTGCCTGATTGATCAGTAGATGGTCTGCTGCAGGGTAAGCTTTGCACCCTTCGTCTCACTGCTTCACTCAGTACCTCTATGAGTTGTTTCACCCTTTCAACTTTCTCACTTTGCATTAAATGTTCTTCCAAGTTCTCCAGAGAAAGCTGGGGGCTCTGGACATGTCCCAAGTGTCTTTCTGGTGCTGCCGTGCTCATGTTCATAGGGCATACAGGAGACTGGAGGAACACACCAGAGAGGTTTGGCATGACAGTGGCATACGCTGGCAAGTATTCCCATGTATAGTCAGGAGTATGAACAGATGGATGGTCCTCAGAGTTAACCCATGGGAAAACCTCTATGATCAGTTCTTTACTTCGGGAACAGTCGTTCAGATCAAGCCTATAAATGCCAGCTGCAGGCACCTCATGCCACTGGTACTGTTCAGAGGAAGAGGGGCATGATGCCACAGATGTGAGTGTCAAAATCACCTCCTCAGGGTCAGAGTGCCATAGCAGACTTCTCCTGCCGAAATAGTCTCTGCCAAACCAAATGCAGTGCTTTGCCACCTCATAATACACAAACGCCCAGGGCCCACGGACCCGGGACAAGACCCTACATATGCCAGTGGAATTTTCCTGGACCGATAGATGCTGGAGAATAACTACAGTGTCATTTTCCTCTGGTCCCACTTCAAGGCCACCAAAGATCTCTCCATTCCAAAGGAGCAGATTACCAGCAGAGTCTTGAAGTGGCTGTGGAGTCAGGCTGCCCTTCATATGGAGGACATGGGCTGAGAAGAGGCATTGGAAATCTGGTTTCATCACAGTTTTTATAACATCCTGGCTGTTGTCGGGGCCACGGTTGATCAAGTTTGTCCGCACTCGATCCGTCAGCACACAAGAATGAGGGGACAGGCTCACCACACAACAAATTCCACACATATTGCTTCTATTTCGGTCTTCTGTTTTACATATCTTGGTAGTCTTTCTTTAGGTTGTCCAGTTCCTCTGTGAAAAGAGGGCCCAATGTTATACGCATAATAACCAAAATAAGTTTAAATTGTACTTGGAGAGAAAGGCATACTTTTACTCGTGCTCAGCGTCTGTCCTCGATCAGTCAGAAAGAAAATGTTGCTATTTGGCTGCTGGACGTAGACCCTCTGCATAAAGACAAACGTGTTAATACTACTATGGCATGCGGATATATGGCAAAACGATTGAATGTCAAAAGTAGATACTTGCCCTGTTTTTCTTCAGATTGGAGAGCTCATCAACCAGAATCTTCTGTTCCTTTATCTGATGAACAAGGTGCTCTTTTCAGTAACGTCACATGTTGCAAACAACAGCACAGTACCGACTAGAAGCATTGTTTATAAAAGGTATCTCACAGAACTGCATTCATTTTGTATGTGTGTTGAATGGAAGAAAAGTTGTGTTGACTGATAATACGATAATACTATACTAGCACACCTTTAGGCTATTGGTTGTGATCTAGCTAGTGTAACATGCTAAATTATTTCGAACCTTTTTGCTCAGTTCCTCCTTTTGAGGAGTCTCGTCTTGCTCAGTATTGGCTGCCGGAAGATTGCGTTTGGTTGTCATTGTCAATAAAACAGTTCAAACAACAAGAAATGTTAGAAATATTTCTGACAGTTTAACACCACAAAACAAACAATCCACATCACATGGCTAATGCTAACTGAGCATGGGCGTCGCTTAATGATGACGTCAACACAACAGCTTAAAGTAGTGATTCGTATCAAGAATCTTTAAAATTATATGAATCTGTATATTGTTATAATATTTTCTTACCTTACCCCCCTTCATTGTGCAGCTGCCATCAGTGATGTCTAATAATGCATTTAGTGTGCAATACATACATTAGTTAATAAAGTTTAATTAAGCTATTTGACCATAACATCGCCCCCTGCACCTTTGGACTAGCGTGAGCATGAGCATAACCAAAGTTCTTTTAACGTGGTACAACACCCTACCCTAGCCTTTTTACAGTTTCAAATAGTCATAAGAATCCCACGACTTATAGGATCTTACTGATCTTTGATGGTTTTGTGAGTAAAGTGAATTGTAGGTTAGTGATTGTGAGACCATTTCCATCAAGACATTTCTGAGAATTGCCCTAAATGTTATATCACACTGAAGGAAATAATGACAAACTTTTTAAGGTATTTCAGTGCATTCTTCATACAGAGTGTAGTAGGAAGGCAGTAGTTCAATTGCCACACTTAAAGGACTTTGCCTCTTGACCTAAGCACACTGCTTACTCAGGTCCACAGTAACCTCTCAGCAATTTCAGTTCGACATTCAGGTCTCGTGGCCAGGCACAAAGTGTCCTTATGCAGCAAATGTGTTAAAATAGCTTATGGTCAAAGGGTTGAGTAGGGCCTGCCATGGCGACATTTAACTGATTATCAACTGTCATGCTAAGCTACTTACAGTCACACTGTCTTGAATTGCACAAACTCTGTAAATGTTTATATAGGGTTAATTGTGGTATCCGTGTTGTGTTAATATTAAATATGTTCTAATGTCTTTGAAATATGTAATACGTGTATGAACACAAAGATTGTATATGCTTCATGTGGGCTACTGAAACTGACTGAGAATGTGGTTTTGAACATTTTTGAACACTAAATTCCATTGCAGAATCACGTTTGGATTTTGGCCCAATGTTTAGAAACCTAGAGGTCGGTCACATGGCTTATGATGACTAGTGGGTAGCCACCAGCAATGGGACAAACAAACAGTCCAGTTTGTTTAGGGTCAGTGGAGTTTTAAGTAAATACACAGTTGTGTATTGATCGAAAACACCTGTTGAACCTCTGTTTTCTTTACTTTAAGGTTGTTGTATATCTGAAAGTTGCATTTTATTTTCCTTATATTGTTTTTCTGTTAAATAGTGTTATAAAACAGGATTATAATCTGCGAAATGCCTCATGATTAAAATGATGATTCCACAAATGTTCTTCTGGGCTTAAAAAAAGTTATGCAAACTCAATAATGTAGCATGTGGGCTGGTGGGTGTAGCAGTGCACTGCAGAGTAAGAGATGTTCAACCAGGTTCTAATGTTATTCTCAAAGTAAAACAGTTCATGTCTCCGTGTCTAATGAGAGTGTGTGTGACTGTTCATCATCATTTTGTCTATGTGTTACGCTGTTTAATGCCTGTGTCCATTATGCTAGATTCATATTATCTGTCCACAGTTGATGTCTTCATCACTGTGAAATACTGTATGCCTTCCCTTCCCATTGTGTATGAGTTATTTCTATGTGTGACCTTACGTGTAAAAGGCTTGCAATGCCAGAGAAGTTGCTGTCGTCACCTCCCAGAGAGAGAGAAAGACCCAGTACAACACTACAATGATTAACACATCAGAATGTCAATCCATTCAAATTTTCAACTTTTTAAATCAAAATGCTCAACAAATGTTCTCACTCAAACCACTAATGATAGAATAATGAATGATGACCGACCCAGACCAACCAGATCCATTAAATGGCACCACACAAAGAGAACAATAACAGACTGGCCAGGATAATGTGTATTCATGTCCAGTGTTGGATATGTGAGTCCATGTTTACTAATGTCTATATATAGGTAGGATTAGAATAGATAAGGGGTGGCTTCTCTACGGTGACACTACAAAGAATAATTGCTGGTAAACAAAATGCCAAATAGATACCTTGGCACTATGAAGTTCGCAATGAAGTGTGCCTCTTTTTGTGTCATGTGGATAACCACAAACCTTATTGACTGACACAAGGCTAACACAGAGACACACACACACACACAAATTCAATTGAAGCACCGACAATTGTAGTGTGGAAAAAACAAACATCATTTCTACATAATCTGTTACAAGCAGATGGCACAGAACTGGACCCGAACCCGAACCCAACCTGATCAGACTGGCAGTATCTGCTGCTGTCTGACCACAGTTATTCTATCTCTCACAGAAAAAAGGATGTCATCTTCAATCTGTCAGAAATACTAATCACAGAAAGGTTATTTCCTTCAGGGATGTGCTGCACAAATCTGCCCTGTCAGCATAGTTTCAAACTTCCTCAGTGTGGTTTTGAAGATCTACCACCACTTAATGAATGACTTGCCATGCAAGCAAGAGACTTTTCTGTTTAGTTAATTGGGTTCTGTTCTGAAATAGGGTTCATGCCTCCTTTTTGCCTTTTGCCTTCAAGCCTCCCTATAGTGTGACTATTATAATTTTGTCTGTGTGCTATGTTCTTTGTGAGTCTAGCGCAATCTGTCCACCGTTAATGTCTTCATAAGTGTAAAGCATAACCTGCCTTATGTTCTCCTGTTCTGGTGTGTGAATGTGTGTTGTTAAGCCAATAGACAGCATTTTCATGGAGTCGTGTGGTGTATGGGGCACTGGAGTAGCTTTAAAAGACTGAGATCTCTCTTTATCTCCTTATGTGCTAAACCGCCACAATATGCCATCCTATTCATACAAACACTTCCAAATCCTGGCATACAAAACAATGCTAAAGGTGTCACCTTGTAATTACAGCTATGCCATACTTTGTTGAAAAAGGATTCCATGTGGCCTGGGACCAAGTGAAAATGACAACACAACAGCTGGCTTCTGCGGGTTGGGTTGGCCTTGTGGTTTTGGACATCAGCCAATGGATTCCCTTAGTCATCTTCTCAAAAATTACCTTCGAAGATTTGTCATGTGCTAGAAGAGGGCTGGCTGGTAGTGGACATTCTGGCATGAAATAAACTCCAGTTCAGATGCAGGTGGTTTTGTTAGTGTGCTGTGTTGTAATGCATAAACATATTGCTGGAGGATTGTATTAAAATGTTATAAATCATTTCAAAGATGATAGTTCCTGAACAGTGTTCATTTTGACAGAGAGGTCACATTGTGTTCACATCATAGTGAACTCATGTTTGTGTCGGAGATAAAGTGATGTGAGTATGTGTGGAGTGGAGAACCGAGGGGTATAGGGCAACGGTTCACTGAATATACAAAATCCAAAATAAACCCCACTGACAGACTGTTTCACAGAAATCATCATTTCAACTCCACTCTACTTATCTTTTACTGAAATTAAATGAGTTGCACCTGAGCAATGGCATTTAACAGATAACAGTTATGATAACAGTTTTATTTATACTCACAATCTGGCATGCAAATAGCACACGCAGAGCCACTCCCTCTCTTTCTCTCTCTCTCACATACACACACACATACAAATAATTAACTAAAAGTGGTCTACCAATGATGCAAAAAATACTCCATTGCAAGTAAAAGTCCTACATGAAATTCCTGCTGAAGAGGTCATGAGATGATTAATGGGAGAGGAGAGAAGAAAAAACTATAAGTTCGGATACACATATTTAGTTTCAGTTAAAATTAAAATAAATCTCTAATCTTACATTTTTTGGTGAGATACTGGCCCATCTGAAATGAAACCCCAACTAGGCTACTCACTGCTTTTTGTAAGATGTCAGAAGCCAAAAA
This sequence comes from Sprattus sprattus, assembly GCF_963457725.1. Taxonomy (NCBI): domain Eukaryota; kingdom Metazoa; phylum Chordata; class Actinopteri; order Clupeiformes; family Clupeidae; genus Sprattus; species Sprattus sprattus. Next base: position 25,626,042 of record NC_137924.1, read on the forward strand.
GGGTGGAAACCACTGGTTTAATCTTTATCAGTGTGTTATATTTTAAAAGGTTGCTCCCAAAAACAACCAAGATTTCCTGGAAGGTGTGATTGTAACGAAGAGTTGAATTCAGTAGCTGGACCTGAAAAATCCATTCATAATAGGCCTACATTATTTAAACATGAGACTTCCCTCGACACCATCGGCTAGACAGGTAGGTAAACAGAATTACTCAATACGCCTATCCACCCATCTTCAAAGAATTAGGTGAACAATGGTTAAGTTACAGGCACACTACGGCGACAAACACCTCAGCTCACCGCAGTTCCCACTACTCTTTCAAACCTGAATGTAAAAAAGACACCTTAAGTGTGAACAATCGAATGATTTGGTTACCCCTCAGTTCTAGTGCAAAACCGCGGTTCTTGTTATGCACACGCCTGACAAGCCAAGTCACGTGATCTGACGCGGGCTAGTAGTGCTGATAAAGGTGCTGTGGCCAGCGCTGTCATAAACACAGCAGCAGCAGCATATCGCTGTTGGGAGAAGGCGCGTGAAGCCGTGCATTATTGTTCTGCAGTATTGTTCTGCAATCTCTCCGAAGAAATTATTTCTTTCCGACTTCAGCTACAGTGTTAGCTAAGTTTGGAAGGGGAAACGGAGAAAGCAAGTTTTGATCGCAAGAAAATATTAACCAGGAATTACTAAGCAACAACGGAGCAACATCATCTACCCAGCTGGTCAAAACAAGAGAATTAGGCTAACGTTACAATGGAAAACACTGGATCGAAGAAACGTTGTTGTGGTGAGTTGTGTAACCTAAGCATGCATTACTATTAGCAGAATACAGATAATATGGCATTCCAGCTATTGGGTCAGAATTTGGCTAGCATTCAATATGAGCTAGCCCACTAAAACCTTGGTTGTCATTTGCAGGATCTGTTTGCGATTTCTTTACGTCTGCAAAGTTCCTTATTTACCTCAGTCACGCTTTGTCAACATGGGTAAGGAAAACTACTAATTTCTAAGCTGTACATCATGCAATGTTTGTGGACGTTAGGAAGGAACCTATTCGTAAGCAAGTCAAGTAGGTTATAGCTGAGATCTGTTAGCGGGTGAGAACCGAAGTCTGTAAAGCAAGAGAATTCAAATTCTTTTGAAGGCTACGCTGGAATTTCTCGTTTGCGACATTTAGTTAACTTGATACTTGAAAGTTAGCCTATTATCAAGCCTAAAAAGTTATTGAATATACAGCTGATGTCATAAACATGTTATTAAGTTAGGAATACAAATGTGCTTCTACATCAAAATGCAGTATTCTAAAAGGCATGGAAAATTATATTACTTTCTTCACCTTCTTATTTACATTGTTATTATGAACAACAGGGAGATCGCATGTGGAATTTCGCCGTTGCCGTTTTCTTGGTGGAACTTTACGGCAACAGTTTACTTCTGACTGCCGTGTATGGGCTGGTAGTCGCGGGATCGGTACTGTTGCTTGGCGCCATCATTGGCGACTGGGTGGACAAAAACCCACGACTCAAAGGTAAGTTCAGGAGAAGGCCTGTCAGAACGGGCATTATGACTAGTTTCTCAACAATTAGCTAGAACAAGTTAAATGTCGAGAAAAATGAGCATATACTGTAAAAAAAAAAAAATAATAATAATAAAAAAATGCTTTTATCAGATGTGTAATATGCCTGATATCTGTTTTTGTTGACCAGTGGCTCAGACCTCCCTGGTTATCCAGAATTCAGCAGTCATACTCTGTGGCATTCTCCTTATGGTGGTTTTCCAGTTCAAAGAACAGCTCACTGAACTCTACAATGGATGGCTGTTGGTAAGTGATGTTGTAGACAGGCTTTATGTTAGAATAGGTAGATGTCATACAATGAATTTATTCAAATCGAACAGTCGAATTCTGTGCTGATGCAATGACAAAGCTGAGCCTCTGCTCCTTGATTAGCCCTTGATAATACCTGACCTAAAGGTTTTAATTTGGTGCGATTAGCCCCAGATTATAATTTTTTTTGTTCAGGCTTGATCCTGAACAAGAGTGACATATGACTCATAATTATACAATCTTTTGGATTTATGCCAAATTGGATGATGTTTGGAAGTAAGTTCTCCCCCAGAGCACTATTATGGAGTTTAAGAGACTGACCACTGAGAATACGGACAAGGACCTCAAACTGAAAAGGCTGGGTTTTCCAGTAACAATGATTTTTTTTTTTAATCCAGTAGTTTTATTCCCAGGGAGCAAACATACTGATGTAAATATGCATTTGTAATGTAAGTCACTTTGCATAAAACCATATGCTGTCTGTTGTAATAGTGTAAATAGATTGTTTTCTCTTAACCCTGAGCCAGTGCTTTAAACCTTGCATGCACATGCTCAGTCAATGCACACAGAAGTCCACGCAGACACACAATGTTGGTGCGGCACAGACAGTCTAGACCATCCTGCCGATGAAATTTGCGTCATGCACAAACTAATGAACGTAGCCATGTCCACGGGAGCATGGTTGCTTCCTAAAGGGTGATTTATGGTTGCCATTGCTGTCCTTGCGCACGGATGCAATGGCCAAAAGTAACGTCATGTTTGCTGGGCACACTGTGCTTTGCTGCGGTTTCAGTCAGTTTAATCCACAAGTGGATATTGGTGATACAGTTTAACAGTCACGTCACAGCTGTCATTTAAACATAGGACCTACATGCTAATTGTCCTAAAGATGAATTTTAACTTTAACATCTGCATATTTAACTTATACCCCATTACCACTCACACTGAAAACCATTTCTTTAGCAGTTATTTAGCGTTATGGTGTTGTTTGGGATTGGATACTTAAATCTTGAGTTGAATCATTAATCTCTCCCCTGGCATTTTGTCCTGCAAAATGTTACCCCTCAAGAAAACCATGGATATAATCTTGCACCACTTTTAGCCAACTCCGCTGTTCCCAAATGGCTTTGTGACTGTCATCACGAGCAGTTTTCAACATCCACCAATCTGCTTTGACGACACACAGTTTTTTAGCGCCTGTTGTCATAGAGTGGTGCCTAATTGGCTTTTCATAGAAATGGTGCCGGAAGTGAACACACATGGTCTGACATTTTGGAATTTGGAAGCTAACCCTTCAAATCCTGACCTCCTGACCTCCTGGTGCCTACACAGCTTCGCTGCTTGGCCCCTCATTTAATGTTAATTATAATCCTTCTGCTGGTGAACAAAGTGAAAAGCCCCTGTTTAGAACTTCTCAGCCACAGAGAAAATGTAAATCTAGGAGCGTTTTCAAGCACTACTAAATTGCGATACTTTCGGGAAACACTACGAAATTTCAAGATGATCCGTAAGAGGGATTTTAAGAGCCACTTACAACGCGTACAATGTTTTTGGGGAGACCCGGCCAAGATCCTGCTTCTTATTGTTTCATGTCTTTGCGGTCGACAAGAAATGCGCAGTCATGAGATGAAACCTAAGTGGGTCAGAAGTCACAAGTTTTACTCAGTAGGGGAAGTAGGTTATTAGTCCCCCATCTCCATTTTCCCCCCCAGATGGGCCCCTGGCTGTTTACACCACTGTTGCATTTTTCTTTTGAAACATGAGTCAGCAGGTCAACAGCCAGTCATGTTAGCAGAAGATACGGAACTGAACCTGCACAGCCAATCACGTCTCTTGTTTCTATGACAGAAACAGCTGTACCAAAAAAAATGCACACCAACGACCAGTAACAGTGGGCTAGCAAATTATTCAACCACTGCAGGCCTTCAAAGTGCAGGATGAAGTCCGGGTTAAAGCAACACCTTGGGTAGGATTGCAGATGGCAAGGAGCAGTTCTAGCTCATTATTCTAAAGAATGGTTGACAGCTGTACTGGAAGAAAAGTGCAAACAACTGCTTCCATAAGTTCATTTAGAGCGCAAAGACCATAACCGTGAGGTCATCCTCCTTTGAACATAAAGTAATTGTCTTCCTTTATGGTCTCATAAAGCATTCCTTGAATGGACATATCTTAGAAATCCATGCTAATGCTAATCTCTCTGTGCTCCATAAAAACAAAATTAACTTCAAGTGAGAAGGAACAGTTGAGTTCACTGAGTTTATTCATATGTGTTTGTTTATTTTTCCTTTACCAGACAACCTGCTACATCCTGGTCATCAGCATTGCCAACATTGCCAACCTTGCCAGCACCGCCACCTCCATTGCCATCCAGAGAGATTGGGTCGTGGTCGTGGCCGGCGAGGACCGCAACAAACTGGCAGGTCAGTTTCCCCCAAGGCCTCTTTCATGGAAGCCCCTGATTGAACCATATGAGGTGGTGGCTGCCAAACAGCAGACAGAAAACACGTGTTATGGCACTGACCTTTGCTCGTAGACACTAATCCCCAGTTTCTTTCCCTCGACTTTACAACTCTTAATTTTTCTGTCAGTAGTGCCTGTACATACGTTTTATGGTAGTCACATTTCCCCTGAGTATCTTTACAAGCCTCAACGGCAGTTATATGGTAGTCACATTTCCACTGAGTATCCGCAGGTGATTGCCTCCTGTACTCTTGTGATTTCTGAAACATCCGTTATGGCGTTGTTAACACCCATTAGCATACGTACATTTCCTCTCTAACAGATAAACTTAAACATCCTTTGACCTCAGGAAACTGCATGGAAAGTGCTATATGACCCGTCATCATCATTTACTCTTATCTGTTCTGTTCTGACATCAGATATGAACGCCACCGTGAGGATCATCGACCAGCTGACCAACATCCTAGCTCCCATGCTGGTCGGGCATATCATGGCATTCTGCTCTCATTTCATTGGCTGTGGCTTCATCTCAGGCTGGAACTTGTGCTCCATGTGTCTGGAGTACTGCCTGTTATGGAAGGTGTACCAGAAGACACCTGCTCTGGCCATCAAGAGCGGGCAGAAAGAGACCGATCAGGAGATGAAACAACTGAACAGCCAGAAAGGTCTGCCATTCAGTACAGTATCCGTTACAAAGAAATATCTGTAAATAGCTTGTGCCTATTGTGTCCTGTCTTTGGTTTAAAACACAATACAGGAGTAAGTGTGATGTTGCAGAAAGATTGGTCATAGTTGGACAACTTAAAACATTCTGGAAACTCACTGAGTCCAAATAAAATTTGCTCAGCTGGGAGATAATTATTTTCCTTAGTTGTACAACATAGTAAACACAGTGCTTGCAGAATCATCTTCACTGTCACTGTAAACATTTTGACAGAAGTATGTTTTTAAAATCTCCCCTGCAGAAATGGAGAACGGACTGAGCCCAGCTGAAGGTTCTCATCTGATGAAAGAGGCAGCTGTAGTGAAGACTGAGACGGAGAAACCAGCTGGTTGCTGCTACCAGATGGCTGAACCTCTGCGCACCTTCCGAGACGGATGGGTGGCGTACTACAATCAGTCCATCTTCTTCGCCGGCATGGCTCTGGCCTTCCTTTACATGACTGTGCTGGGCTTTGACTGCATCACCACTGGCTACGCCTACACCCAGGGCCTGAACGGCTCCATCCTGAGCCTCCTCATGGGTGCCTCTGCCATCGCCGGGATCTTCGGGACGGTGGCCTTTACCTGGATCCGGAAGAAGTGTGGGCTGATCCGCACTGGCTTCCTGTCGGGAATGGTGCAGCTCTCGTGCCTCATGCTATGTGTTGTCTCCGTCTTCACACCGGGCAGCCCCTTGGACCTGACCGTCTCGCCGTTCAAGGACATCCTCAGCCACCTGTTTGGGGACAGCGGTTCCCTCCCAGAAGGTCCCATGCCCAGCATCCCCCCTATAGACAACTTGTCCAACAGCTCCACGATGGTGTTCGAGGAGTCACCCCAAGTCGAGTCTTACTTGTCTGTCAGTCTCCTCTTTGCAGGAGTCATTGCTGCTAGAGTTGGTAAGTTGGTTATTTTGGTTTCGTAATTTGGTAATTCTGAGAAGTGTCGTAACGTAGCTCTTGATTTTCAGATTGTAGTCTTTAAACACTGAGAGCTGTGTTGCCAACCTTTGACTCTAGTACGACTAGCTGTTTATGCAATTAAGGTGATAATGAGTCATCTAAATCATTTTAATGCGGCAATAAACATGCCAAGACATCCTCTCTCTTCCCCTTCCAGGTTTATGGTCATTCGACTTGACCGTTACCCAACTCATCCAAGAGAATGTGATCGAGTCCGAGCGCGGAATCATCAACGGCGTCCAGAACTCCATGAACTATCTCCTGGACCTTGTGCACTTCATCATGGTCATCCTGGCGCCCAACCCAGAGGCCTTTGGGCTCCTGGTCATCATCTCCGTCTCCTTCGTCGCCATGGGGCACATGATGTACTTCAGGTTTGCCTTCAAAAGCCTCGGGAGTCGCCTCTTCCTCTGCTGCTCCCCTGAGCAAAAGGAGGAGGCCAACAGTCCCTCACTTCCAACCATCGTGTAACTGATTAAAGAGACCCTATCCCTAGCCAGAGTGTTACCTGCTCTGCACATTAACCTCGTGCCCCCAGCCTATGGGGACCCATTCCAGTCTTTAGCTAATATACTTGCTTCTTTAGCAGTTGCTGATGCCTATGTATATCTATGCGTATTTTAACCCCTGGAGCATTGCCCTGACTATAGCAGATAGCAGTGGCGGTAGGTATCAATAGTCATTAGCGGAGATAGCAGAGCAGAGAACCGCCTGAGGCCCTGGACGAGAGCTGCGCTGGGTCGGTCTGACGGGCAACTGGCAGGGTAGCCTTGAACTGAAGATGACCAGCTGCACTCTCCTCTCCTTTCAGCCAAGCCTGTGCTGTTGTGCAACCCGGAGCCAAAAAATACAAATAGAAGAAGAAATATCTAAGATTGAGGGAGAAGGCGACTAGACCTAGTAGTGCAGGGCTAAATTGTAGTGCTGTCATGTATTTTGGCGGGTTGTAAAAGGTCCTAATCCACACGTCATCTGAGCTTCAGATCAGTACAGGGAATTTTCATTTTTGGGTGCTATTAACTGAGTAGCTATGGGTGTTATTTCCTGTGTTCAGTTACTATAGCATGTTAAGCTATATACACTTGAATTGATTTCTTCCCATGTTGCTTGAGTCAGGTCAGGGATAAAGTCTCTTTAATCTGTGGTTATAAGGGTTATGCAAAACACTCATTCAGGAATCCAGGAGGATGAACTTGTATGTTTAAGTATAGTAGGCCTATATATTCCGTCAGTATTCTACAGCTTTGCCTTGGTGGTGCTTACGTGTTAGCCATTGCTATGCATTCTCTTTAAAGACATTTTCATATTACCAAAGCAAACTTTTAGGTGGAAGTGAGGGAATATCATGTCAATACATTCCAAATGTTTTTGTGATGGTGGTGATCATGGTGATGTTTTGTTCATGTTGGCACAAGTACATCAATCAAATTCCCCAGCGGCTGTATTAGCAGACAGCGTTTACAGTCTAAGTTAGCATACAATCTTTTTGATTTTAAGTTGATTTTTTTGTCTAATTTTCTTCAAATGGAAATCAACGCCGTGATTGTGATTGTTACACAGGCACTTTATGCGATTCCTCAGTGGATGAAACAGAAACCCCCCCATGAGGCACATTTCAGGCATATTCTCAAAACATATTTGCACAAGGTCTGAGATACTGCCGTTCTTCTCTCTCTCTCTGAGTTCAAACCTCCTGATATCCTATTGTTTCCAAAGGTGGTCCTCCACCGCATACCACCTGACCTATACCGATCAATAAACAGCCTCACGTTTTACCCACTTCATCCCCCTAAGGATCACACATCAGCAAAAATGAGACTCAGAACCAGATGCCTGCGTATGGAATCTGACCCACCCTGTCCTGTAGATTTTAGGTTAAGTACCTCTTTTCCTCTTCCATGGTATACCTCAAACACCCAGCCTTTAACACCAGTGCTTCTGTTCTGGTCTGCCATGTTGTGGTGCTGACACCATGGACACTGGGAGCCTAGCCTGCTCTAATAAACCTGCGGGGGGAACCGGTTTGCCTTCATGGTGTCAGCCATGGTTGTATGAGCAGGATGGCTCACACAAAAATAATATGAAGTCAAACTGAAGTAATGTTGAGGTTGGACTGAGAGTGGGCAGCCTTGCCATGCGCTCAGCACAAGGAGGTTATTGTGTTGGGATCGCAGCAGACGGCTGGAGGATCAGGTGGGATGGTCCTCCGGTGGTGATTTTGTTGACTTTTTGTGGCTTTCGTTGAAATGCAGCTGGTCCGTACAGTCGGCCTCCCTCCACTCTTAAAAGCAAATGCCAGAACTGTCAGGTGTTGATGTTGGCCATTGGTTTGACTTCAAATGTTGAGTAAGCACATTTGCAAGAACAGGGCACTGAATATTTGAGTTCTTTTTTGTGCTGGAGTGGTTTGAGGGCGTATTCTTTTTAATAGACGATTTCTTTTTTTCAGACAAACTAACAGTTGGGTAATCCATCAGTACTACTTTGTGAACTGTGTTTGTAACTATTTTTGTACGTCTGTCACTGTCAGATCATGCAGTCATGTTGTTGTTTTTAAATGTTTAACTTTTTGTATTTTAAAATGTTTTGTACACTAGTGGTAACAGTTCATTTTACATTGAGCAAGGTAGTTTGTCATTTTCTCACTCTGATTTTCTTTTCTTTTTTACACAAAAATCACGTGAATATACTTGTAATTCATCATGCTGTCGGAACACGGTAGAATGGAGAAGAATCGATTGTAATGCACAAAAGAGTAATTTACCGAGCAAAAAGGTCTGTACATTGAATAGTTTTTGTAATCATTGTTTGAATTGCTGTGTTCGCCCCATTTCTCTGAGACACGGGGGGCCAGCACAGCTGCCACCCCATACTGAGGAGGAAAATATGGCCAAAAATTGACTGCATGTGCATTTTGATATATTTAAGAAAACGGAAAAAAACGTTCTTGAAATTGCATGTTAATGTGTAAATGAGATGATGACTACAGTTGTAATAAAACAAACGCACAAAAAAAAAATCAGTGTGTGATGTTAATTTGAGAGGGAGAGAAAAAAAAAGGAGGGCTGTTCGAACAGGCCAAGTAGTCTGGAAACTGGCCTGGGTTTTGGCTCAGGCACAGCAGCCATTGTAAGGGGTCACATTCCTCTACAGGGTTAGTGGGTAGTTTTTTTTCTTCCAGAGTCCCCCTTTCAACCGGGTCCTGTTTAATGGACTGACTTTAAGCCGAACTGGATGATCAGGGCCAGCCTGGTACTGCCGGACAAAGAGTGACCTGATTTGACAACCAAAGAAAGGAAAAAGAAACACCCTTGGTGTTAATGCGTGGGCACGGTCGAAAGGCCTGCTTTATGTGTGGCTCTTCCAGACAGTTTAGTTCTGACGGACTTGATTCAGGGAAGAAGAAAAAAAAAAAATACTTTGCACGACAGAAATGGGCTTACTTCAAAGGGTGCTTAGCCACGACTCCATTACGGTCTGGTTATACAAGTCCATCTTTGAGGAACCAGAGGCACGTGGGAAGGGGGTGTTTGGTAAGAGAAGTCCAATGTCGACTTAAAACTAGGACTCGTGATAAAAATGTGGGCCACATGATAAGAAAGCTTCATACTTCTTTTGGAAATGAAAAGGCTTGTAACTTGTAAACAACAAAGACCAAAAAAACTAAACAATAAATAGAGGTTCATATGTAGCTCTGAAAATAAAACGCAAAAGAAAACTTTGATTGTGGATGAAAATATGACCTGACCCAATGCATTGCACCACCTTTTATCTTTGGATGTTGGATTATGCCCCAAACCTTTGCAGTCAAGTTCTCTAGGGCAGACCAAGTATATCTCTGCACCCTTACAGACAGGCGAGCACGTGCTGTTGTTGGAGGCTGTTTACATACATTCTATTCCTCCTCTTATCTAGGTTGATATTAGGACAAGACAAAAACAAACCTATTTATCCATAGTGGATGCAAAAAAAAAAAAAAAAAGGTACTCATGACCTAGTTTCCACTTTTGAATAATCACCTGAGTTCACTACTGGTTACAGATGAGCCTGATTCCACAGGTATGCCAACTCTGCCAATAAACGTGTACATTTCACCCTACACTAGCAGGTTGTAAAAAAGGACCCTTGAACAGTACAGTGCAAAGATGAGGAAATGCTGAGTCAGAAATGGGTGGGGTTTCTTCACGGAGAGCAAATAGACCAATTGCTGCTGTACAATTATTCCATTTTATGAAAGGATGAGCTCTTAGGAGGTCTTCAGTCAGAGAAAAATGTATGTGAAACATGCTTGTAAAACCTGTTTTTTATTTAAAAAACAAATAAACAAACTAACAAAAAATACAGAAAAAGAAAATATATAATAAGTCCAGAGGGGAGATTGCCATACAGGTTGGCTACTCGCTTAACCCCCATCTTGTCTGTAGGATGAAGGTGTTCCAATAATGGAAATTGCTGTTTGTTTGAAGTCCTTTAGTCCTTTGCGGAACACTAGCATTTTGTTGTGTGTTATGGCCCTCAAAAGCCACACATTTAAGGGCATATTTCACCACCGTGTTACATTACTGAAACGGAATATCTGTTTGATCGATTCCAAGAGTGTGGAAGACAAATGACCAACAAAAAAGAAAAAAAGGAAAAAGAAAGCTCAGTCTGCTTAGTCATGTTTGGTGAGGCTAGGCCTCCACTAGGCTGCTGAGCCAGCTGTAGTCTGTTTTCCTCACTCTCCGCAGTTCCCTCTCCTGGGCCTTGGAGAGTCTGGGCACGCTCTCCACCACAGAGCCCGAGGCGCCGCTGGGGTCAGGCTGGCCGCCACGAGACTCCGGCTCCGACTCCCCCTCCGAATCCTCTTCCTCCTTCTCACTGTCCATTTCCTCTTCTTGGGGAACGCTCTCCCTGCTTGTGTGGGAAGAGAGGACAGGTAGAGTGAGGTGAGAGGGTCAAGAGAGCTTATGGGGTGAGATCCTCAAACACTATATGGACCAGTGGCAGTTTCATTGTCCTGTATAGATATGAAGACACAATCCGCAAGTGTCTGCTAAATACCATAACCATGTGTAAACACACACACTCGAAAAAACTAAAGAAAACAACTACTCTGTATCCTGTAAACGTTTCTTTTCGTATGTCTTCAAGAAATAGCTCAAAAAAGAGGCGACATGAATGTTATATCCATATTTCTATTAGATGAAGCAGAAATGAGCACTGACGAACAGCTTTCATTCAAAGTGCAGGGTTGCCAGCCCCCATATCATTTCCCAGGACTTTTTCAGTGATGATCTAGCTGGTATGACAGACAGGGGTCACATCAACATGTTCCTCACTGGAAGTCTAATATCAAAGACCCCCCTCCAAACCTGACATGGTGTCCACAGCGTTGCCAAAACATAACCGAGAGCAGCCTATTAATACTCTTGTCCATAAACCATCATTTGAAAGTGAATATGATCCTGAACATAACTAAGCCCTTTCAGATGGCAGTGTCTTCCATTTGGGGGAGATCTGATAGACAGCCTACTAGCTCATTCAGAGCTAAAGGAAAATAGGAGGATGTTGAAATAACTTTCAAGGACAACAAAAGATTTGACTTTTTCTCTCATTTTCAATGTGTTTTTAATGACTGGAAAATTGGCCAACTGTTTCCCAGGATGCGTGGGAACCCTGACAGCGACTCAGCAGATCTTAGAAAAAAATGTGCCGTGTCACAAGACCGAAACTTGGAGATGTGAAGTCATGACTTTTGACAATGCATGTGACAATCAAAACAATTGAGATTTGCATGACTATGCAAATAAATAAAAAAATTGAAAAAAAGTACTGTTATTTCCATCCCTTCTGCGCTCATTACCATCAAATCTCTAGAGATAAACACTAGTAGCGGTCGGAGCTCATCTTACCTGTTGTCTGCCGTGGATATGAGCAGAGAGCTGACAAACATGGAGCAGAGGAACGAGGCCGAGGGAAGGACATGAGCTGGTGTGTGCAACAGCTGAGGAGAGCGAGAAACAAACACGCACTGTCAGAATAACTCACAAACAACACTAGCTCAGAAACACAGCATACCAGAGGAGAAATATGCACAAGTTATCTGAAATATTCACAGACACAGCCTAGTTTAAGAGAGAGGATGCAGAGGAACAGCCTTAACTATGTGAGCCTTAATATCATATTTACATGACATTTAGTCGATTTGCAGATGCTCTTATCCAAAATAGCTTATAGTTTTTCGCAAATATACATTTCCCCCAGTATGTGTACTTCTAAGTATCAAACCCATGACTGTTGTTGTTGGTCCCTTGCTCTACCAGTTTGTTTACATGGACAGGCAACGGGAGACCAGCACCCTGATGGAACACCTTCCGAAACCTGAAACCGAACTCTGACACATTCTGGCTGCCCAGGGGGAGTGATGTAAGCAGTGGAGAATGTCAAACCTCTTTGATGGCCACAGAGCCCTGAGGCAATGCCGTCCTCTGCACCAGACCGCTGTGGACAGAAGCATCCTGCTTTTCCTGCTGCTGTCGCCTGTGCTGGCCTAGCAACAGGTAGAAGGGCGTCACGGCGACACTCTTATCGACGACAAGCTGAAACACGCAACAGGGCACAGGGTCAACCAGTGATCATACCAAGTGGGGTTAAATATGCAAGAGGAAAACCTGACTCGTCACTTAGTGTTGATAGAGACAAACCTGTTTACTCAAAGCGGCCATGTTGTCCTCTTCTGTTTTCGTACAAAGTGTCAATAAGTCCTTTTGTTCAGAAGGAGAAAGAGGTAAGGGTTTAAAACAGATAGAACACTTCACTAGGACTCCCATTCACCCCCATTACCTATTTAGAAACAATTCAACAGAAAAGGCTACGACAGTTTGAAAGGGAAAATAAATACATAAATACATACAAAAATAACTAAATAGAAACAAGCAAAACTAAATTATAAACTAAACATAACGTCACTATGCAACAGTGGACGCTAAGTCAGGGTTCCCACGCTTGCCTTGAAAAAAAATTCCATGCTACCTCCTGATTTTTCAGGTACCATATAAAGTGATGATCTATAGGCCCCTGAAGTGCCCCCCTTCCCTCACACACACAACCCCCTGGAACACCTGACTACTTACTTGATTTAAAAGATGTGTCAGTCAAGTCTACATTGTAAATGCTTAGAGATTATGTCTTTTTTATAATATTCATGCATGAAATAATGCAACAAGCTGTAGATGAACAATCAACTGTGAGGTTGACCTATGCTAGAAGTTGGCTAGAAGTCTCTCTCTCTCCCTACACCGATCCCCTGCCTCCCTCTCTCTCTCTCCACCGATCACCTGTCTCTCTCTCTCTCTAGCTCCACCGATCCCCTGTCTCTCTCTCCCTTCACCGATCCCGTTACTCTCACCCCAGTGTGCTGGTGTACGGCCCTCAGAAAGCAGTGTGCTGGTGTACGGCCCTTAGGGACACGTTTCTAACCCAGCTCCCACGGCCCTCTCTTCCTCCCGTCCCTGCTGAGACCTGCATGTGCTTGCTAACCATCATTAATGAATCCACGTTCAAAACAAACTCCCCTAAATGTGGTGAATAACACGGTTTTAGGAAAAGTCAATGAGTAAAACTGCATATGGGGATCAAACATAGTTCTAGTATTTTAAAAGCAAGGTAAAAATCAGCAAGTTGCAGCCAGCTAGTTAGCAAGATTGCACTGCTTACTACCTAACATTGATAAACCCAGGTTTACCGCACAGTTAAAACAATAACCCTAACTTGCGTAAGATGTTTCACTGTAGATGTCAAGGCTCCCATGTTGGCTGGGAAATGTATGTATTTGACCCGTCTATTGAGATCGCGAGTAACGTTTCTTGGCTATATTCCCGAAGTCCACCAATCCGAAACTATACTTTTAAAGTCCATTTCACCAGGTTGCCTGCATCAAATTCCAACATCCAATATACCAGAAAGGATGCCAAGAGCATGCTCTACATCTACAACATGGGATCATCCATTTCTAACAACAGCAAAAGCTGTTCACATGTAAAGGTTTTTATAAACGCATCTTAATTCTGTGCTCAATAGTACTATTTTTCACATCATCCAATAAAATTTTCCAGGACAACTGTTTCAATTTCCATGTAAGTGTTCCCTTTTGCCCAGTTTCCATGACTTTTCCAAACCTGGAAAATTAAAAAATAAATTCCATGTTTTCCATGGTTTCCAGGTACCGTGGGAACCCTGTAAGTATACTATGCAGCACAGTATTCTTGTGTGTGTACCATGTTCTCTGTGAGGATGTAGAGTTGGGAGCGGTTCAGCCACTGCGTGCTCTCCTCACAGCTGTCCAAAGGCTCACTCCGCGGCACGAAGATGGCACGGCTCACGTCCCCCGCGCACACAGCCTTCTGGGTAAAGAGGGGCCGTGGCTCACTGGGCTTGAAGACGAACACTGTGTGGGACATGGCAGGAAACGCTGCAATCAGGAGCCATTGCGAAACACAGCAAATATGGGGGGAAAAAATGCTCTTTTGGAGCCAAGTGAATGGTTCATATCAGTTCAAGGAAGACGGCAGAACTGATCTGGGTCAAACATGCTTGTTCATCTTCACTCACAGCCACAAAGCATTACAATACTGGACATTGTTTCAGTACTGGACTATCTCTTGCTCGAATATCAACGAGCGCAGGTATTCTCTGCATGTGGGCTGCTGCTGTTCAGGAAATTTCTATGTGGCCTTTTCATACGTGCCTCCAAACTCACTACTCGTGTCATGTCCTGCTATACAGAACATCAGAGAAGGTGTGCCCTTCCTGCTGCCTCTGTTCAGTGTTACACACAAACCCAGTGCCTTTCCATCAGCTACATCTCGCTACAAGTACTTCTTGTGGCCACTATCAGTCCCTATGAACTCACAGTCAGTGTTTCCATCTTGTTTGGTGAAGGCTGCCACATTGTCAGAGAGTGAGTCAGGCTTGAGCAACACCACATCCATGGACGTGCTCCACTCCACTGAGAATACAGACGAGGCAAAGAAACAAATTAGGATTTCAAGACCACATGTACAAACAATGGCTTTTTTCAACACACACACACACACACACACACACACACACACACACACACTCTATTAGCACAACCCAATCATACTAGATTATTCCCAGATGTCGCCTGCGAGCAGAGAACACAATAAGCCCCTCTCTTGCTTCATATTCTTCTAGAATTCAGCATTCTGGAGAGGAGAACCGAACCAGCAGACTTCCTCATACAGACAGGCATGTTTGCACACGCACACACACACCACAAGCAACCATGCACAAACAAAAAGGCACACTCACATACAACCACACATCCTCGCAAGGATGCATTAACACCCACACACAGGCACAAAATGAACACGTGTGCGCACACACACACACACACACACTTACAAGAACAGGTCAGAAGGTTCCAGCAGCAGAGCATGTTTCTGGTGGTGGTACTGAGGAGGTACTTGGAGCAGCTCTGGCTCCCAAAACACAGATCCCTACAGGAGGAGGAGGAGGAGGAAGAAGAGGAGGACAAGACACACCATCAGCCCCTTGGCCACAAACACCTCACCCATACACAGGTGTGGATTAGCACTAGCAGCTATTAGCATCAGTAAAAGCTATTACTAACAGACATGTCAGACAGACAACAAAAGCGTAATTATTCCAAGGAGTGGAGAATAATCTGCAGATATCCAGTAAGTAAGAGAGATGACTTTCAAAGTTTAAAATGGAATGAAAGACTTTAATAGTGATCTTTCTACTATGGATACAATGGAAACCCCTTATGATTTAATGTTTGTGAGAGAAATATGAAACTCTGACTTTAATCAAGTATGTAGGTGTAAATCATATGCCTTTGTGAGCTGAAACAAGATGTTACTTTCTCTGTGTATGTGCTTAAAAAGTGTACCTTCTGTGTGTGTGTGTGTGTGTGTGTGTGTTAGCAAGGGCTGATAAGAAGAAGGTTCCAAAAAGCATAGCAAAATGACCTTGAATGTGGGAGACCCACCATGTTGTTATCTCTAGTGCTTTAGCGTCAGAGAACGCTAACTTCATTCCATATAAACCTTGTGTGATGTGTTTAACTTTTCTATCGACTGCTGCATTTTGGGAGTAAGACCAGGCTCTCTCTCTCTCCCTCCCTCATCCTCCAGGACGAGGGTGAGCCCGTGACTCACTCTTGTCTGCCAAGACATGAGTGAGCCCGACAAGCTGCTTGTTGTTGTTGAATAAAAAGATATCCAACTCTGGAGTCCGAGGTAAATTTGAGTGTGAATTTTCACCTAACAGTATGTTGATTACATCAAAAGGAATCTATCTTTACATAAAAAGAATCACATGAATTTGAATTCAAATAATTCTTCATTCTGAATTTTAACACTGAACGTGCAAGCAGGGGGACCTAACAGTGAATACATACATGTATATTAAATATACAGTAAATCAAAATAAAAAACATCATGTAGCACGTTAGCAACTAATCTGCTCTGACGCCCCTCAGTACCATGTGAGCACTAATCATCTTTAATACAGCTGTAAATGGATACTTTCTGCTGGCATGGTTACTTGAGAGGTCAGGTTAGGTTGCTGAGTGACAAGCTGGCAAGCCCTGACAAGTGGCACAAGTGCCAGGCCAGGTTACTCTACAGTGAAATATGGATGGCAGCCTACTAGAGCACGGCCCTGAGTGGAGGCCATTGTTCAAACACAGTGGATTTTTCTTGAAAGGATATCTTATGGGTCACAACTGTATGCCCAAGACACATTAGTGTCCTTTTTGATGACTGAAGCAGTTTTTATTCAAATTTAGATAGTATATCTTTGTTACTTTAGACATGGCGGTCTTCACAGCGTGACTAAAAAAAATTTCATTGACGGGAAACTGTTAATGTGCAAAGTCCGTTTCAAGTTATCGTGTGGCATGTGGGAGCACTAAACTGACCCACCCATGTTTGTGCTTAGTATCCTGCTCATAGTATTAAATTAGCAAAATGATTTTGCCAAGTTATGAGATCAGCTTCAGTCCGTGTGCAGTGGACTTTGCTAGTTGCCCATTGCCCATCAATGAAATTAAGGCCCACAGTGTTGAAGAACTAGAAGAATTAAATCATTGTAATTAGGCCAGTGGAGACCCAATGACCCATAGCCACTGTGTGCCAATCTATTCTGATCTTGGTAGTTTCAACACACACACACAATCTGTCTCTCTCCCTCACACACACACACACATACATTTCGCATGATTAGCGTAGCACGATTAGCGTAGCGCGATTAGCTTCCGCGTCACTACCAGAGGCCTTCCCCCTTGCACATCTTACCTAACGTCCCCTGGGGGGAGACAGAGGGTGGACAGGAGCTCCCAGGTGTCAGGGCTCCAGAGTGTGATGACCTCGCGGAAGCTGACGGCCAGTAGGGAGCCGTCGGCCGAGAAGCTGCTGCGGGTGGGCTGCAGGCCGTGGTAGCTGCCAACAAAGTCACATGACCAGTTGCCGTCTCCTTCACCTCCCTCGTCCGCTTCTGCGTGAGCAGCACATGCCAGATAACCAGAGTTGAAAAAAGAGTTAGGAAACAAGGGAGAAAAGCTGATAGCAAGCCACCACCCCCATCCTCATCTTAGAGTGAGATATTTCACAGAACTAAAATTCTGGCAAAGCACACTGGAGATGGCTAAGGCAAAAACATTGGTTTGGTCTGTTCTTTGCTTGGTATGAGATGAATAAACCCAGATACAGCAATTCATTCTACCCTTCAGACAACGAATACTTTGGATACATTTTAGTCAAGCAACCTGCTAATATTTAGTCCTTGACTTTTCACCCGTAAAGCTGTTACAACAAACATCATGGACATTTCTGTAGGGACGGAAAAAAGCTCCTGCAGGACATCGGACTGAGCTTTATATATAACTGGAGGCTATTGGGAGTTCAAGGAGGTCGGAGGTCTGTGGCGGGAAAGCTAGACTTACTCTCCGCGTCCACGTCTGCTCCGAGCAGCCAGGCTTTGAAGTGGCCGTCTTTGGAGGTGGTCACCAGCACGGTGGTCGTGCTACTGGGGCAGAAGCACATGGACCTAATCTGGTCGTTGTGGGCGGCAGCCACAGTGGTGTTCAAAGAGAAGCTGGAGGGGGGAAAAGAAAGGGAAAGGGATGGTCACGCATCACATGGTGAGAAAATGTACATTATGCAGCTTATCTTTATGGGGAAGTCGTTCATGCGTATGGTGTTTGCTGAGGGTCAGGGTTTCCATACGTTGCTTACGTATGGGGATGTTATAGCCTACTAGGTTACAGGGTTACATAGACTTTTGAGATAAGCAGCAAAAGTATATTTTCTTACATGCCAGTATATGAGAAATCCCTGGTGGGAATTGGAGAACCGACAAGTTTAGTAAGGTGGTGTTTTTAATTAAAGCATTATTGGCATCTGAAATTCTCACACCAACCCAAACATCTACAAAAGGATAGGAGTGAAGGAGGCTGGAAAATGGACGTCAATGTGGGTGTTGGGGGGGGGGGGGGGCGGCTCTTAGAAGAAAATCTGTCTAACTTAGACTTGTTATTTTTAGTTTTCATGTTTCTAGTACATTTCAGTGGGACTTGTCTCTGTCGTCAGTGTTTTGTCCAGTCAGGCTCCCGTACCTTTGCGTTTTCCTATCGAACGCCCAGAGCTTGAGACTGAATTCCAGGTCGCTGAGCTTGCGACCGCGCTCCTCCACCGTGGCCAACCAGGAGCCCTGGCTGTTGAACGCGGCCATCACCACCTCATACTGGTCCAGACCCTCCTCATAGATGTACTCCTGCTGCACTATATCCAGCTACACACACACACCACGAGAGAGGGGTCTGACTCACATAACGCTCATGTTCAAGCAATAGGCACAGTTTTCAAAGACCAATAATAAAGCAAATTAGGGTCACAAGATAACTAAAAGCAAAAAAAGGACAACAAGTAAGCAATAAGGGGTTTGTAGGTGAACTTCCCCTTTTCAGTTCATTTAATTTCCGCTGTGCAACAAAGTTGCTTACACTGCACAAGAAAAAAAAAAACACACACCAAAGAAATGTTCGACCTGAACGAGAACTTTTGACCTTTGTGAACTCCCAACACTTTACAGGTTCAGTCGTGAGGGCCATCTCAGTGAGGAGATTGTGAGGAAACAGTTTCACAAGCCAGGTTAATAGGTTTATAGTGTACAGTGCAGTGTTCTTACATTGTAGAGCTGGCGGTCACGTTTGAGATTGTAGAACTGCAGGTGACCCGGTTTCCCGTTCAGCACCAGGGCCTTACTGCGGGGGTCGACCAGCAGGTCTGTGCGCACGGCATCACCTGAGAGGGAATTAAAGTTCAGTTTTATTTTTGTCTGTTTGCTTCGTCATTTTCTGTTATTTATTTGTTTGTTCACTGGAGTTAGACAAATTAGTTAATTTAACTTATAAATAGTATTAAAGTGAAGAACTATCCAGAAGACAAACAGTATTTAATCAAAAGTGCTCTTTCAACGGGAAGAGGGCCCAGAATTAGGGGGAGAGGGCACTTCAGGAAATCATGTGATCATATCAAAGATCATATCATGTCAATAGCAGGGCACTTCGAGTGCTTATAAGCATCATTCAATTCCATTACCATTTCCTTAACTCATTCTCATTGTCTGACTTTACATAGTGCAGTTGTGTTGATTACTAGTTCCAGTTTAAACATGAGTAGTCAAACGTAAGACCACTCTGAAGGAGTTGCAAAATCAGAATTAAGGATCAGAGTTAATAATCAATTATCCAATGAGCCTTATATTCATTTGTATTTGTTGCTTTTAAATTGGACTTAGGTTAAAATGCAAGAGTTTCTGGTTGAGATGAGATGCCCTGAGGAAGGTGAGAGTGAGTGTTTTCACCACCCTTCCTCTCTTGGTCATATCAAAATGTCTTTGTATCCCCCCCCCCCCTGTATTCAGGAGCGCAGATGGGAGGAGTGTAAGTTGATTGGCTGTTGAGCTCAAATATCCATAATTTTTCAGCAGAATCACAGATTACATCTTTAAACTGATAAAAATCCTCGTGAGAGAGGCTTTTGAAAGAAAGGAGCCTTCTGTGGTTATGTTTCATATTTGTGCTTAGTTAAACCTGCATGGTTGCGCTGGAGAATGGCACTATGTGGTACTCACCTTTGACCAGGCCCTGGATGTTACCACACACCTTGATGCTGCTTTGGATGAGTGTTATCTCTGATAGTAAGATAGGAGGGAGGGAAAGGGGAGAAAAAGAAAAAAAGAAAGTAAGAAAAAAAAGAAGGGAAATTGTGATTGGGGTGTTAAATAGATGCTGTTTGTATTCATAATCTAAACCAACAGTGATTTTCAACAATCTACATATAAAAAAAGGACACATTAACAGCTAAATGGATGGAGGATTGTGTGGTGTATGTGCAGGATGCAGCCCTTACTGTTGTCTGAATGACAGGTGCAGTAGAGAGCGCCGTCTGGAGAGACTGAGATGTGAGTGATGGCGCCCCCTAGACGCGGGAGCATGGCTTTCTTGGTGTCCCCGTACTGCCACTGCACCAGTACTGACTCAATACCACCACTCAGCAGATTAGTGCCTGCCAGACAAGGCCGCACGGGGGACAGTTGGAAGTGAAGAAAGGAAGTGTGGGGGGGAGAGGGAAAGACAAAGAGAATGAGCAAAAAAGAACAACAAAATAGAGGAATATAACACAGGAGGAAATTAATAAACAATTTATGTTCTAGAGGAGCCATCATAAAGCTAAGTGAGTTAGTCAGTTAGTTAGTTTAAGGCTTGTGGAAGTCAGCCTGGGAACAACTGCAACATGATAACTTTCCTAAGAGGCACACCATCTAACAGCAGCATGTGTGGCCTTCTACTGAATGTTACCATGGAGACATGATTACCTTCTGGGGTGAAGCACAGTGTGTTGACGATGTTGTGGTGCCAGTGAATCGTTGTGTACGTGTACTCCTTCTTGTGGTCAAAGTTTCTCCTGGGGGGATACAATTTTTAGGAACCCTTTAGAAATGTAGGAAAGGGATCATGGACGGTCATTGCCTATGCAAGGACCAGGATATGATCGTGTCTGAACAGGCCTCTAAGGCTTTGTTGCCATACGACCAGAAATAGACAATTTAAATGCTAACGCCTGGATCGATTTGTGTTCCCATTACAGGTTAGGTGATGATGTTAAAGGAGGCTGCAGAAGGGCATGGTTTGGGCTTAAACAATGCTTAAGCTGTCTTATGTTTAAGGGGCCATTTGTAAGAATTTTTAGTTTAAAACTTAAAAAAAACAGAATGCGAAAAACATAACTGCCTTGACGTAATTTCTTAATTCATATTTATAACATATAAACTGGGGAGTGCAACAGCATAATACCCTGCACCCAAGCTGCAGGGGGGTGGGGAGTATGACCTCCTTTCTCATTAGATGACAGCTTGTCAGGCTTACACTTAAATCATAGGGTTGACCCCCACCCTCCACATCCAATCAAAATACCACTCTTTAATGACTACCAGTTTCACCAGTTAAAACATAGATTTCGTTTGTAAACTAAGCAGTCAACATCTCATTATTGCACGAACCTCATAGGACATTTTATCTTGAGGGCTTGAAATGGGCACCATATTTCACACACCATTTGTGCTACTGGGTAAATGACTGACGTGCAATAGTTGAGGACGGTGTCATAGTGATGAGGCCTCAGTTCCCTAAAGCTGCTCACTCACCACAGACGGATCTTGCCATCCTCGTGGCCCGTGGCGATGCAGTCTTCCTTGGGATGGCAGGCCACACAGGAGAACCCATTCTTGGTCCCCTTCTTATCCGAAGCCTTCAGGAAAAGCCTGGAGAGAGAGAGAGAGAGAATGGGGAAATTAACCAAAGACATGCCATTTCAGTCACAACAACGGGCAAGCATGTCCAACTGCCTGGAATCACAGATGTTCCTGATAACAAACTCTGGAAGCTGGACAAACATCTATGGAAAAGACAAGGCAGGTTGTAAGTACTGATTGTA
This sequence comes from Sprattus sprattus, assembly GCF_963457725.1. Taxonomy (NCBI): domain Eukaryota; kingdom Metazoa; phylum Chordata; class Actinopteri; order Clupeiformes; family Clupeidae; genus Sprattus; species Sprattus sprattus. The sequence continues at coordinate 25,648,016 of NC_137924.1, forward strand.
GAGACAGCTTTTTGGGCAGGTTCCAACATGTCAAACACATCAGGAAACAACACTTCTGTGACTAGGGTCATGGGTTCTGTTGTGCTGCTAAAGGCATTCAACGATTTGGTTCACGTTTAAAGCAAATCACATTTTAAACAGTATTCTATGACGTAGACTGGGAAATATAAAATCATCTTTACATGAATTGCAACTAAATGAATGAGATCACAAACAACAATTGGCAAAGGATAGTGGGAGAGGAGATGTGAATACTTTGAAGTGAGTGTGTGTGTGTGTGTGTGTGTAAAACCAACCTGTAGGTCTTCTGCTTTCTGAAAAAATATATGCTGAGCTGCAGACCCTTTCCTGATGCCAGGTATTCACCCTGAAATTAAAGCATTCTCTGTCAGCAAACGAAGACAGGCAGGAGGAAAACATACATTCCACGTCATAACATTCATTCACAAAAAGACAATTTCTTATTTGCATCAAGGGGAAACATGGGATGTGCTTCATTAAAAAGTGGAATCCCACTCATTTAAAAAAAAAAAAAAAAAAAAAAAAAAAAAAAAAAAAAAACACACAAAATAATACTTAATAATTATCAAATAATATTAAATCAAATAATTATGAATTATTAAAAAAATTAATGGTGCATCATGAACTTCATGTTTTGATGGCCGTCCTCTTTCTGTCTAAGGCGTACCTCTCTGCCAAAGGTGGTGCACCTGGGGTTGGCGCTGACGTCTGTGAAGACAGCGCTGAGCTCAGGAGCGTCCACCTCTGCCTCCACCACCTTGGGCAGATGCACTGCCACCAACTGGAAAGAGTCTGGAGGAGAGAGACACCACGCCAAGGGTCAGTCAGTGTGTGTTTAGGTATGTCTGTCAGTGCATGTGTGTGTGTGTGTGTGTGCGTGTGTGTGTGTGTAATTAGGGTGAGAGGAAGGGAGTATGTGTGTGTGCGCGCTTTATGGTTAAGCCTTAGAAAGAATGTGTGTGTGTGTTAGTTTGAGTAAATGAGACTAGGTTTGGACAGGTATGGCCTGTTTGTCTAAGGGCAAACTCTTTGACTGTCACATTCTATTATTGGGGAACTAACTTCTTTCCAGCCACTGAACACATGCAAGACATGAGGCCCACACTACTGCAGCATTTATTGTAATTGATAAGGCCAACTCCACATTCAATTCAATTTTTATATTATTTAATATAATATAATTTTATATAGCGTCATAACAATACAATTGTCTCAAGGCGCTTAAATCACTTGGTCAGTATGGTCAATTTATTTATTGCCTTATTATCTATATTCTTTTTATCAATTGTATCTGTGCATTAGAACTATGTATGTCAGTGCAGTTTTGAAGTGAGGTTTAAAAACATCAATGGGGGTGCATGCACCTGAGGCAGATCAGCATATCAAGTTGCTCAAAATAAACTTTTGGAGAATCAAGACGCTGCATGTACGTGCCACATATGAATATTTTCACATTATTAAACACACTTACCGGAGTCTTTTGCCGTAGCCATGGGGAGGATAGCAAAAATGACCCCTTGATGTTTCTGGGAGACGTACATGGACGTTATCGGGTAACTGACAACAAATGTCTGTACAGACAAACACACACACACACACACACACACAAAAAACAAGTTAAAGCTGTTCACAGCACGAACATCATCTTCCTCCATGGTTTGTGTAAACTTCCCAAGACATCCAATACCTTGATCAGAATGCCATCCATGAAGTCCCACAGCATTATAGTGCCATCTGCTGAACAGGAGTAGACCTGCAAGAACAAGATCACGCCATATCAGAATCAGAATCAGGTTTTATTGGCCAAGTAAGTTTACACAAACACGGAATTTGTCTTGGTAAAGTGGCTGTCAGTGTGTCTCCACATATTACACAAAATAAACATCACAACACAAAACAGTACAACAGTGCAAAACAATACAACAGTGCAATGGTCTAACAGTCCCAGAAGTCTAAAGTATATACAAGGAGAAATAGTGCGAAGAGAAAAAGAGGTCGAAAGTCCAGGAATAAATAAATACTTTACGGCAGGGGTCTTCAACGTTTTTCAGGCCAGGGACCCCCAAACTGATGGCGAGATGAGCAGGGACCCCCTACTATATAAATTGCATAAAATGTTGTTTATAATATACTGGGCCTAGTGCCAAATAAACATAGCTACCCTGTTATTGTATCGATGGCACACATCCTCCCACATTAGTGAGATGTATCTTCTTTTCAATAACTCCTGACTGACACGATCCAACGGATGACGGAGGAGGAGTCTGGCGCATGGAGTTGTGTTGACAACATAGATGTTATAGTGAGATTGACAGGTCAACAAACCAATCACACCGCAAGCAAGTTGTTAAGATTGTAGGTAGTAGCATGCTTACATTAGCTAGGAGGCTCACACACCTCGCAAATCCTCACTTATTTTTCAGTTACAATTTACGTTTTTTGACCTTGTACAGTGTCTATTTCTCTTTATTTTATTTTTTTTTTTTTAAATCTAAGCAAAAAAATGTCAAACTAACAATTTATAGGTACAAACAAGACCAGCTATGGAGTTTGGTCTGCCATCTTTTATCTTTGATTTTCGCGCTCTTTAGACTTGGGCAGAAACGCGATCTGATTGGCTAGTGCCTGTGCATGAAAGGTGCTGTGAGTGAACCGGTGCCCAGCTTGAGAGAGCTCCTGTGGGTAGCTGAATGTGTCGATTGGACTGAAAGATAACGTCTTCTTGATCAATTTATACGTTCGCTACAATATGTTGGATTTATGTTAATGTAAAGGGAATAAATACAATTCTGATAAGGAAGACATTTAAATTTGCGGAAAAAAAAATTTGTTGAATTTTTTTTTTAGAAATATTAAAAAAATTATCTTATCAACCAAAGATTTCGTGACCCCCCTGCAGTACCTCCGCGGACCCCCCTGTTGAAGACCCCTGCTTTACGGTATGAGTATGATAGTTATACAGTAAGGTTGAAATAAATAAATATGGTTGAGGTAGTAATTGTACATTGGTTATTATATTGATCCAGGGTTATTTCACAGTGCCACAGTGGGTTAGCTGTTCAGGGGTCCATTCGGCGTAGAACTAAAGCTAAGTTAATCAATTGTCATTTTAGCAATTGTCATTTTAGCAGGTTAATCTCGCTAAATGAGAACAGGATATATCGGCTCGTCAACGGCTGATCCACATCCTAATCATGTGGTTAATGTCCACCAGGTTAAACGTATCAGCTAAATTGCTCGTGCACGTCCTGCTTCAAAAGGCAGGAAAGGTCGATCACCAAAACCATGATTTTCTAACGGTATAATGGTTATAAACTCAAAGAAAATGGCACCTTATTTTCTCTGCTGGCGAGCAGGAGATGAACAGGAACCCTTATGAAGAATACAAGACCGTAATCATGGCAAAATTCAACACCGCCACCGCTGTGAGAGTAAGGCAAGAAGCGTTGTGTGAGGATGTCTTTTGGCTTAGATCTATGTTTGAATGCGAAATGGCAAGTATGATGTGGGAAAGAGGTTAACGCTGCCGGTTAGACACAGCAAGATTGCTAGTTCGATTCCCCTCACTCCCTACATCAGTGTAGTTTTACATTTCCTTGCAAGTCGCTTTTAATAAAAGCTACTGTTAAATTACTGAATGTAAATGTAATAATATAAGTACTTATATAATTAAAATGCATTGGAAGTTTTAAGGTAAATAACACACAACTCATTTAACCTCACTTGAATCTTCCCATTTAATACTGTGAACAAAATTGTTACTTATGTCCTACTATTTCCTACACCTGAGCGTATGGACTACTGTACTTTTTGTAAATAGTACAAAATACCAACTCAGTCCTTCATCTCACACACACACACACACACACACACACACACACACACACACACACACACACACACACACACACACACACACACACACACACACACACACACACACACACACACACACGTGTGGCAGAACTGAATGGAATAAAATCAAAAGGGACTACTTTTGGGTATTTTATGTGTGGCGTACAATATTCCAAATCAATCCTTCATTTAACACATACACTTGTGGAGGACTAGACTTTAGATGATGTTAAAAGTCTATACAAATAAATATGCACTCACTTTAGCAACTTAAAAATTATTTAAAATAACTTAAAGCTTCAGTCATAGCCGTGTAATGTGCTGTAAATTTGTACTGCACTGACTTCCTTTCTAATTTCCACTGTGACACAGGAGAAAAAAGGTATTGCTCCATCTTGTGGACTTCAGAAGCAATTTTATTGTAAATCATAATATGTAAATGTAAATCGTACTATTTAATAAATAAATATTGACACTTGCCACCGCTATATTGATATATTGTGCAAAGAAATATAGTGATACTACACTGTATTGATTTGATCTACCACCTCTAATAAGGACAAACAGCTGTTCAGTCGGATCTTGGCTTGACTTGTGTCTAGGCTTCTCAGCAGCAAGCTTGACAATATCATTTGAAATACATACAAATGATGGATATAATAGCAAATACCTATCTGAAATGAACAATTTTAACCAGCAACTGTTTTTTCTTTAATTAAGACAACCATAGCATCATCGGAGTGCTATGTAGCTCAAGGCTTGTGTGGTTGGTTGATTACATATGTATCGTCTTCACGAGGGTGACAGTTTCTAGACATTTTTTGACCAAAAAAACTAAATGTTTTTAGACTTACGATGAAGTGATGAGATAAGATTCTTACATGACCTTATTCACAAAACCAAGCCTAGAACAGTTAGGCTAGTTAATTAGTTAGACCAATATCATAATGTAATGTGCAAGAGCAACCCTTAAAGCTGCCTTTCAAACTAAGAGGACCGGACTGTTAGAGCACAACATAACATGGCTGGACTGTGACTTGGACAGTGACTGTAAGGGCAAATACCCTGCAGAACAAGGACACACACAGAACTCAGTACAGACCTGGAGATGGTTGGCCGGGTTGAGGGCGATTCCCGTCACCTGGTTCGTGTGGCCCTCTAGAACCCGCACCAGTTCTTCTGTTTTGGTGCTGTACACTTTCACAAGATCCCCCGACACGCATAGTAAAAACCTGAAAAAAAATATTCTATATTAATACAATCCTGCAGGAGGGATTGCCAAGCAAGACACGGCTGTGTTAAAACAAGTGTTACCCTCAGTAACATGGGTAGCCATCCTGACATGGAGTAGTTAACTTAACAAGTCAAGCTAGTTAACTAACTTAATTATCTGTGGTATTTTCCAAACAATGGCAGGCAACAAACTGGTAAGCTCTGTCTGCTAAAATCTTTCACAGCATGTAACACCAAGGATGTCTGAAGCAAGTTGTTAACAACTAGTTGAAAAAGACAAATCAGATCAATGTGAGATGCAACAGGCATTAACGTAGCTAACAGAATGCATCAGTTCACGAGTGCTGCCGGTACATCAGCAGTCACCGGCTTTAAATCAGTTAAATCACCTTAAGCCTATCAATTAACGTTACACGAAAACCACGCCCAGATGTGCTGCGATACATAAGTTTAAGAAAAAAAAAAATATATTTCTCAGCTAGGTTGTAACATTGTAGAATATTGTAGCTACTAGCTAGCTTCATCTCTATCAAGTTCTTGCTGGGCATATGGTTAGCGGCTAACTGGAATGGTAAACAACTTATCGTTACCAGCAACAGCATAAAATAAACAGTTTCCACTATATCAAAAACAGAGTTATACTCGGTCGCAGACGCTACCTTGAATCAACAGTGATTATCGGCGGTCTCGTGTTTATTTTGCTTCCACCACAACGAACCACGCGGATTTCGCTGCCTTCCACCATCTTTCCGTCTGTCCCATGAACTGTGCACTCTGACCTCACAGCACACGTGCTTGACGTGGCTCTTTGTCGCCCCCTTGCAACAATGTCAGGTATCTTCTAATATCGTGTCTCATCGTTAAGAAGCCTTTGGGATATTTTGGACAGTGCATATTTTACCCCAATTTATTCCAGTTTCGGATTATATTACTTTTCGCTTCTGATCGGGTAAATTACCTAAATGGAATTCAGAGCAGTCCAGTGGAACGTTTAATTGCAAGCATTTATGTTGACTGTTTTGAAAACAATTAATTTAGGGCCAGCAGGGAACAGCCTACTATCCTGACGTGCAGCAAAGCAACAACGGTCTGTGCGGACATGTAGCATCTTTTCTGTTTACTTTGTGTCAGCCTGGAGCAGGAATGTAAACTACTTTCTTCAACCATGCCTTAACAGTGAATACATAATAATACTTAAACAAGAATCTTAAACAAGAATCTTTAGATCTGACACAAACAGAGGTTTTACAATCATAGCTCATAACCAATTTAATTATATAGGCCTAATTATACTGCAGCCATCTTTACCTTGCATTACTCTGTCTTTTGAGTTAATGTTATTGTTGTGGTATTGATATGAAACACATCTGGTCCCACATGTTTTCAGATTATTCAGGAATTGGACATCAGTTTGTCAGATAAACTTTTATTTTTACAGTTGCCACAAGGTGGCAGGTGTCTTGGCACCAGCTCACTATCAGTGACAGCAGCAGACCTGTGAGGAAATTTGCACAGATTTAATGAACATGAGAAATACAAACCCTTTATGGCAACTGTCATGACCACATCAACATTTATATCAACCAGCAACACACAGAACAGGATATCAGGATGCAGATAATCACGACAGGGAATGTTCGTCCTGAGCGGACTGCTCAGCCCACGGAGGGGCACAGGCTTGAGGCCCTGCCTATAACTGATATACTGGTTCACAAGAACTCAGAAAGTAAAACGGAGAGGCAACCTCTGCATAAACAAACTATAAACTATAAACACCGTTACGGCAAACAAATCACGAGTCACACTTGGAAAAGAGAAACGCTGAACTTACTGAAAATACAAACTGAAACTAAGACTATGAACAAAACAGAAACTAACGAATACGACGATACAGATCTTACTTAAAGAACTCAGGCTGTGGAAATACTGAGACGTGTGCCCTCCTTGAAAGTGCGATACCAGACACTGCGTGAAAGGCAAGTGAGGTATATGAAGGGGCTGTGACAGGTGTGGGTGATTAGTCGTTCGGTGAATGCAAATGCGGTGCAGGTGAGTGAGGACGCAGGTGTGAGTGATCAATGCTCCCATGACTGAGTGTGGTGCAGGAAAGTGACATGCAGGTGTTAGTACTCCGTGAGAGTGAGCGAGTGGGAACCAAGGTGGGCATGGCTGGTGCAGGTTCCGGGGTCTGACGTGACAGTACCCCCCCTCCCAGGGACTGCTCCTGAGGGCCTCGGACCCCGACGTCGTCGCCGTGGTCTACCTCTAGTCCGGGGTGCTGGGCGGAGTAGGTGGTCTTTATGGAATTCGGCGAGGAAGGCAGGGTCCAGGATGTCGTCCCGGGGCACCCAAGCTCTTTCCCCTGGACCATACCCCTCCCAGTCTATGAGGCATCCGAGGCGACCCTGACGACGTCGTGTGTCCAGGATTTCTCGGATGGCATAGACCTGCCCCTCTTCGAGCAGGAGCGGCGGCGGCGGTACGTCGACGTCAGGCTGTGAAGAAGAGGAGGGAGAGGTGATCGGTGGGTGATACGGTTTAAGTAAGGACACATGAAATATAGGGTGAATACCATAGTGAGGGGGAGGATCAAGCTTGAATGACACGTTATTGATTTGTGAAATGATGACAAAGGGGCCAATGAAGCGAGGACTTAACTTGTGGGAGGGCAGTCGCATCAGGATGTCCCGAGTGGAGAGCCACACCTTCTGTTCGACGGTGTAGGCAGGATTAGATCTCCTCCAGACATCCGCATGATGCTAATGGCGTCGGACTGCCCTCTGGAGGTGACGTGTGCCTCGCTCCAGACCCTCTCACTCTGCTGGAACTAGTGATTAACCGCGGAAACCATGGAAGGTTCCCCAGACCATGGAAACAGGCGGTTGGTACCCGAGTACGCACTGAAAGGGGGTGAGCCCAGTTGTGGCCTGACGGAGGGAGTTTTGGGCATACTCAGCCCAGGCGAGGAACTGGCTCCAGCTGTGCTGGTGGCCGTGGCAGAAGGTTCGCAGGAACCGGCTGATCTCTTGGACCTTCCTCTCGGTCTGCCCATTCGTCTGCGGGTGTTCACCCGAGGATAGGCTGAGCGTCACATCTAGGCATGAGAGAAAGGCTTTCCAGAAGCGTAAGATGAATTGTGGACCCCTATCCGAGACCACGTTCTCCGGGATACCAAAGTGCCGGAAGACGTGGTCGAAACAGGGCGCGGATTCGGCTGCTGTGGGAAGGTGCAGCATGGGAATTAGTTTGCATGACTTAGAGTAACGATCCACAACGACAAAAATACACGTTTATCCATCTGAGGCGGATAGGTCTATGATGAAATCAATGCCTAGGTGTGACCATGGTCTCTGGGAATGGGCAGCCGTTGCAGTTTCCCTGCAGATAGCTGTCGGGGAGTCTTCGCCATGGCACAGGCTGTGCATCCAGCCACGAACCTACGAACCATCTCAGCCATGCCACGCCACCAGAAACGCTCCTGGAGGAGAGAGAGTGTCAGATTGACCCCCGGGTGACCTGTGCCCAGTGAGGTGTGTGTAGACTCGATGACTTGCTCCGGGAGGGAGGCGGGGAGGTATGTCTTTCTGGCGGGGGTGCCCAGCGGATCAGGATCCTGTATCTGTGCTTGGCGGATCTCCTCGTCCAGGACCCACACGATCGGAGCGACAATTAAGGCCATCTGGCCTGCCGGGGATTCAGTCTGCGGGCCTCCCGAATGTACTCCAGATTCTTGTGGTCCGTGAGCACGGTGAAGGGGTACAGAGCCCCCACGAACCAGTGCCGCCACTCTTCAAGGTCGAGCTTGACCGCCAGGAGTTCTCGATTGCCCACATCATAGTTAAGCTCCGCCGGGCTGAATGGGAGAGCCGGAGCGCTGGGAGAGCACCGCCCCCGTTTTGGAGGCATTCACCTCGACGAGAAACGGGACCTCCGAGTACGGCAGGGTGAGGATGGGGGCGGTTCCGAAGGCACTCTTCAGCAGGGCAAAGGCTGCGACGGCCTCTGGGTTCTAGGGTAAGGACTTCGGCTGACCCCGCAGGAGTGTGGTTAGTGGAGCCGTGATCTGGCTGTAGCCTCTTATGAACTGTCGGTAGAAGTTCGCGAAGCCGAGGAAGCAATGTAGTTCCTTCACGGTCTTCGGTTGGAGCCAGGAAGCGATGGCACTCACCCTCCCCTCGTACATGCTAATGCCAGCTGGGCTGATGTAGTACCCCAGGGACTTCATCAGGTCCTGATGAAACTCACACTTCTCCCCTTTGGCAAAGAGGTGGTGTTCACCAGGGAGACATGCTGGACGTGTTCGGTCTCGTTCCGGGAGTAGATCAAAATATTGTCAATGTAGACGATCCCGAACCGATTCAGGTACTCCCGGAACACGTCATCCATGAAACTTTGGAATACGGAGGGGACGTTGGCCAACCCGAAAGGCATCACGCAATATTCATAATGTCCACTAGGGTTGATGAAGGCGTCTTCCACTCGTCCCCCTCACGTATTCTGATGAGATTGTACGCGCTGCGAAGGTCAGCTTCGTGAACACCTGAGCCCACTGTAGTTGTTCCAAAGCCGACGTGACGAGGGGAAGCGGGTAGCGATTCTTGACGGTGATTGCGTTGAGGGCACGGTAGTCGGATATATCCCTGCTGTAGCGCCTCCTGCATGTACTCCTCCTTGGCCCTCCTTTCCGTGAGAGCAAAAGGGTAAACCCTTCCTCGCGGCACAGGCTCACCCGGCAACCGGTCAATAAAGCAGTCCTCCGGTCGGTGTGGGTGAAGGCATGATGCCCTCTGTGGGCAAAAAACATCGGAGTGTTGTGTGTATTGTGAGGGAACATGGTGACTAACCTGCTTAGTGGGGCTCTCAACAGTGGTGGCATGCAGTGCAAGGAATGAGGTCGGCAGTAGACTCCTCCAGAACGAGGAATTTGAGCTCCTCCTTGTGGAGGGGTGCAGATCTCAAGGAAGTGTTCTTTTTATATTCTAGTGAATTTTAGAGATGAAAAATGTTCATTGTTCACCCATGCATACACGTATGTTCATACACACATGCACACACACGCACAAAAACACACACACACACACACACACACACACACACACACATACACACACACATGCACACATGCACACACAAACACACACAGACACATGCACACACACACACAAACACACACATGCACACACACATGCACACAAACACACACACACACACACACACACACACACACACACACACACACACACACACACGTGCACACACACACACAGGCACATACACACACATGCACACACACAAACACACACACACATGCACATACACACACGCACACACACAAGCAACAGCATCACATGGAAACATGAATATTCAAATTATTTTGAGACAGCTGGATTCCCCCTTCTTATAAAGTATTTCCGTGATCATTACACCAATATAATCCCTTAATGACAACTGTCATGACCACATCAACATTTATAGAGGCTGAATTCAACAGGCATTATCTGTCAGGATGGCTGCCTTTGTTAACAATGATGGTGCGTCGTATAAATTGTTGTTGCTACAAGGTAATGCGATGACAGTTTAAGGTTGAAATGATACTATATGCACAATGTCCTTTCAGCCTCAAACTGTCATAACCTTCATTGAACAAAATGTAACATCACTTGATAACACAATTCTCTTCTCTAAGGACTTAGTAGTGTTAAAAAATCAGTGGCAAAGGTATCAGTAAAAGGAGCATGATGACTTAGGAGCATGCTTTATCAGTAGTTTTGATGCTATTCCCATGGTTTACAGTGTTCACTCCCGTTTGCATTGCTGGTCTTCATATTAGACTGTTTGTTGTTTTGAGATGGAACTGAGAGAAACTGATTGTACTGTAACTAATATTGACCAGTTTCAAATTGGGATTTAAAGCAACTTCGGCCGGCTACTCACAGTCATGTCAACAGACAGATACAGCTATTTATTATGATTTATCTGTGGCAGTTTGTGTGCAGCAACTTAAGTTTTTTAGCTGTCTGATGCTGCCTCATCTGTCTCGTTGTTTTTGTGGCAATGACCATAACATACTTTGAACTTTGAATTCCCCTTTGTTCCTCTGGTGTAAAATGTCAAATGTGATTTGGGACAACTTACCAAAATGGCTTTACCTGTTTTTGAGATTGAGATTCAAATTGATGACTGTGAATAACATATTTGGTAGCAGCAGATACTTATTCATTTATGTATTTATTTATTAATGTATTTATTTATCTATTTTCTCATGCTTTTTTTATGCAATCAAAGGTTCAAAGATCATGTTAGTGTCAAGACAGTTAAGTGTTTGCTTCTTATCACATCCAGATATGTTCTAGTGAATTTTATAAATGAAAAATGTTCCTTGTTCACACCTGCACGCACGCATGTACAGTACATACACACACACACACACACACACACACACACACACACACACACACACACACACACACACACACACACACACACACACACACACACCTGTCTCTCTAGTCTGCATTGAATCACTGTCCTGCGGAAATCACCTTGTGAAACTGCTTTTAAAATGCTCACAGAATTGACATGAGGGAACTCCCGCCTGCCTGAAGAACATTTATGATGACTACACCTGTATTTTAAACATGTAATTAATGGTGCCCAGGAGACTGTATTACTGTGGTTACTGTGTGAGGCACTGACAAAACTGGTTCATATGTTAAAAAGTCGGGAGAAGGTTGGTTAAAATGGTTGAATATGTGCTGTAAAACTGTTATCATTAATCATTGGGATGGGACTCGCTGCCAGAGGCGTGGGGCAGGTAAGGTATGTTCTCCCTTAAACTGGCATGCTCACATATAAAATCTCTGAAGAACACGGAAATACTTTGTAAGAAGGGGGAATCCTCAAAATAATTTGAATATTCATGTTTCCATGTGATGCTGTTGCTTGTGTGTGTATGTGCATGTGTGCGTGCGTGTGTGTGTGTGTGTGTGTGTGTGTGTGTGTGTGTGTGTGTGTGTGTGTGTGTGTGTGTGTGTGTGTGTGTGTGTGTGTGTGTGTGTGTGTGTGTGTGTGTGTGTTTGTGTGTGTGACAGAGATAGCTGCTTTTGAACTCATGATAGGAGGGGTGCAGAATAATTCAAACAAAAAGTACAAAGTATGGCTGTATTTTGTCTCCAGTATTGTTACAAACTCTTACAGGACTTGAATTAATATAATGGAGAAGGGTTGTATATGTATTACACTTAATGTATATTTGTATTTAAAATGTAATGGGTGTGGGGTGCTGCGAGGGTTCATATGGGCTACCTTTAAGGTTTTGTTTTGTGTGATTTTGTTTAGTTTTTTTGTTTGTTTGTGTGTTTCGCCTTTAAATTGTTAGATGTCTTGTAACATATATGTGTAAATTAAATGTGTATGTAATTGCATCTTTAAAACTAATTGAAAACTTTAATGACAAAAGAAATGTTGCCCAGGAGACTGTTATACTGTGGTTACTGCGTGCTGCACTGACAAAACTGGTTCATAAGTTAACAAATCAGGAGTAGGTTGGTATGATTAAAATGTTTGTATGTGTGCTGTAACTCTGTTATCATTAATCGTTGGGATGGGATCGCTGCCAGAGGCGTGGGGCAGGTTAGGTATGTTCTCCCTTAAACTGGCATGCTCACATATAAACTCTCTGAAGAACACGGAAAAACTTTATAAGAAGGGGGAATCCAGCTGTCTCAAAATAATTTGAATATTCATGTTTCCATGTGATGCTGTTTCTTGTGTGTGTGCACGTGTGTGTGTGTGTGTGTGTGCAGTGGTGGAAATAATAGTGCATACTTTTCACTTTTACTTCGTTACATTTTGCAGCTATTATCTATACTTTTACTCCGCCAAATTTCTTCAATATGTGTCGTTATTCGTTACATTTTATGAACACAGTTTCGCCAAACTGTTGCCTACACAAAAATATGGATTGCGTTGCTTTAGGACGTTTCAACCAATCAGGTGGCTCTATCAGCTCCAATGACAGCAGAGTGTGTATTTGGCAGCAGCACTACGGTAGCCTTGCCTGTTTTGCTTTAACATTCGACAAACAGCCTGACTAACAAACAACTTTTCAGCATGGATTCAGAGTAAGCCTCATCTGAGGACATGTTCAAGTTCTGAGGCCCCAAGAAGTACTTGTGGAGGTTTCAGTGCGTTTCCTGCCTACCTCAAAAAAGGAGTTGCTAGACTTCAAAATTTCGCCTTCAAATTTGGAGAAACAGGTCGAGTTATGCAGAGTTCTTGCTATCAGGGCCGGAGTGGGGTCACTTTTCAGCCCGGGAATTTCAGGCCCAAGACCGGCCCACTTTTTCCATGGTAGTGGAAATTGGATAAATGAAGCCACAGTTCAGCTCTTACTATCCTGTAGTTTTTTTTTATTAATACCATGGTTCAACAAATAATGTAAAGGTTAAATAATAATCCATTCAAGCTAAGAAGTTAATGAAAAATATTTCACAATTCCACAAGGATAGGTTGATAAATTAACAAAAGCAGAAATAAATGAATAAAGCATTTGAAACATATCCAACTCTTCAACAAGGAGGCATATTGAACTAATGTTTACAGTTCAACTCACAGTACAGTATAGTTACATTGCGAATAGCACCAACAGCATCTACACTACAGCATCAGTAACCACCTGATCAATGCACTGGTTTCAGCCACTTTATCTACTGTATAACTGTGTCGTTGCTTATAGACATGAGGATTTCCTTCTCTGTGCACATTAACATGAAAGCCTCCAAGTTGTCCGGACTCAATGAGCTTCGTAGCCTATTCTTCACAAATGTTAAGGTTGAGAAGCTTCTCTCACTTGAAATCTGTGTGATCGACAAAGTCAACAGAAACTTTGTCCAAAGCTAACCCAATGACATAATAAGCATCTGTGAGGAGGTTGTACTGTGAGAGTATTACGTGGACACAAATGGCACAGTTTTGCAGGAGGAACAGGTCCTGCTTTCAAGCTCCATCTCTGATTCTTCCATATATGGTAGTCCGCCACTATCCTCCTGACTTTCCTGTGCCACCTCACTACATGCCCTGACAGTATAACCTTCAAGAAAGAACCTTTTCAGTCTCTCCCAATGGTATGCCAAGCTAGACAGCTCAGTTTTTAATGTGCTAACAGTAGCTCTGTCATCTAACGTAAGCAGACATTTGCTGATTTCCTGGAGTGCTGAGTTAGGGAGCCCATTTATCTTTATTTCAGGAAAGTTTTTTCTGAAATCCTCCTATCCATGCTACCTGCCACAGTGTCCAGAACAACATTATGGACATTCACCTCAAAGGCAGCATCAGATGAGGCTACTGGTTCATCATCTAAAATCTCCCCTGGCATTCTTTTCTTTCATCAAGTACTGTCATATACTGCTCTTTCTTACATTAAATACCTTGAATTCATATGGTTTACTCTGTTATCGAATTCATATGGTTTACTCTGTTATCCTACCTGTACGTGTAATCATGGCCTCCTCATTGCAAATTTCGGGCTCATCATTTTTAGCAGGAGTCATTTTACTGCATACACAGATCAAGTTTGAGTTTTTGCATAATATTTGCGAAGTCTATGGATCGCCATATATTGGGTATAAAAAGGCTAATTTAATATTTTGCTTGCGAATAGGTTGACAATGCTGCTGCAACGATATTAACCAACGCTACAACGTAAAGTTACGTTGCTTATCATTAGGCCTATGTCTCTCTTTACCAGTTGCCACTTGTGTTTGTCCTCTTGGAAAAAAATCGGTAAGGGCAGCATTTGGCCTATGGAAGTTTATTAGACTCTTTATTCAAATGGCAATGCATTTGTCAAATGGCAATTCAATACGCAAAGTGACAATGCAATCCGCAATTCAAATGTCAAACCAGTTGTCAAATGGCAATTCAATGTGCAAATGACAATGCAATCCGCAATTCAGTTTGTATTATTTTGAATAAAAATTTGAATGAACGCTAACTGCATTGCATTTCATATTGACACGGTTTTTTCGACTCTTTATTCAAATGGCAATGCATTTGTCAAATGGCAATTCAATGCGCAAAGTGACAATGCAATCCGCAATTCAAATGGAAAAGCAGTTGTCAAATGGCAATTCAATGTGCAAATGACAATGCAATCCGCAATTCAGTTTGTATTATTTTGAATACAAATTTGAATGAACGCTCATTGCATTGCATTTCATATTGACATGGTTTTTTCGACTCTTTATTCAAATGGAAATTCAATGTGCAAAGTGGCAATGCAATCCGCAAAGTGACAATGCAATCTGCAATTCAAATGGAAAAGCAGTTGTCAAATGGCAATTCAATGTGCAAATGACAATGCAATCCGCAATCCAGTTTGTATGATTTTGAATAACAATTTGAATGAGCGCTTATTGCATTACATTTCATATTGACACGGTCTTTTCGACTCTTTATTCAAATGGAAATTCAATGTGCAAAGTGGTAATGCAATCCGCAACATATCAATATCCACGTGATGTCAACTGAGGGGGGAAAAACCGCCACGAGCACACAGGGCCGTTTGAAAAGTTCACAGTTAGGTAGCATACACCTGTGACCATAGAGCGAAAATGGTGAAAACGGCAGCGCAGCTCCTCAGAGAAGCCGCTGAGGCTCTTGAGGAACAAAGTAACAACATGAACGCTATTACTCCACCTCCAGACAGGCCTGTGTCAAGTGGAACACCGGTGTTGTACCCGATTCAGCACCCCCGTCAGAATATGCACCCCCTTGACGCACCACTCGCAGTTCGCCTAAACAAACGCAGGGAAAAATACTATACTACGATTTCATTATTTGTGAAAGAGATGGAAGAGAAGACCACAAGTGATTACAGTCTTTAGAACTGTTCTAAAGAGTACAAACAACCAATGTTTTTCTATGCACCCCCTTGACGCACCACTCGCTTGATCGGAAAGGAAAGCAGTTCGCCTAAATAAACGCATGGAAAAATACTATACTACGATTTCATTATTTGTGAAAGAGATGGAAGAGAAGAACACAAGTGATTACAGTCTTTAGAACTGTTCTAAAGAGTACAAACAACCGATGTTTTTCTTCCAAAAACCTCGGATAATAGCGAACGCAAAAGAACACCTTTTTGTTCTGTGGAAATATATAGCCTACCCCAGCCATGACTACAAAATGAATTAATGTAATTTTAAATTAGCAAGTTGAATGTATTTGACACGGTGTTTCACAAGACTAAATAACGAAATGCAGTTTAGTATCTAACAGGAAGTGCAAATAAGCAGAAAGTGCAGAATATGTGCATATGAATGGCAGTGGTATATACATAATGGGATAGTATAAGATACAGTATGATACTGTACTCTGCTTACTCATACTAGTCCCATGTCTGTACTCTGAAAAGCATTTGATGATCGGATCAACAGAATTCTTTTAAAGGGGGGGGTGCATATCACGACAGGCCTATTTTCACACCAGTCAGAATAAGCACCCCCCTGTTCAATTCTACTAGGAAGGTGTCACATGCATGAAACTCACTGTGCTTACTCATACTAGTCCCATGTCTGTACTCTGAAAAGCATTTGATGATCGGATCAACAGAATTCTTTTAAAGGGGGGGGGGGGGGGGTGCATATCACGACAGGCCTATTTTCACACCAGTCAGAATAAGCACCCCCTGTTCAATTCTACTAGGAAGGTGGCACATGCATGGGGGGGGGGGGTGCTTATTCTGACCAGTGTGAAAATAGGCCTGTCGTGATATGCACCCCCCCCCTTTAAAAGAATTCTGACTATGAGTAAGCAGAGTGAGTTTCATGCATGTGACACCTTCCTAGTAGAATTGAACAGGGGGTGCTTATTCTGCATGGTATGAAATTGGCCTGACGTGATATGCACCCCCCCTTTAAAAGAATTCTGTTGACCCCAACATCAAATGCTTTTCAGAGTACAGACATGGGACTAGTATGAGTAAGCAGAGTGAGTTTCATGCATGTGCCACCTCCCTAGAATTGAACAGGGGGGTGCTTATTCTGACTGGTGTGAAAATAGGCCTGTCGTGATATGCACCCCCCCCCCTTTAAAAGAATTAGTCTTGTGAAACACCGTGTCAAATACATTCAACTTGCTAATTTAAAATTACATTAATTAATTTTGTAGTCATGGCTGGGGTAGGCTATATATTTCCACAGAACAAAAAGGTGTTCTTTTGCGTCCGCTATTATCCGAGGTTTTTGGAAGAAAAACATCGGTTGTTTGTACTCTTTAGAACAGTTCTAAAGACTAATCACTTGTGTTCTTCTCTTCCATCTCTTTCACAAATAATGAAATCGTAGTATAGTATTTTTTCCATGCGTTTATTTAGGCGAACTGCTTTCCTTTCCGATCAAGCGAGTGGTGCGTCAAGGGGTGCATAGAAAAACATCGGTTGTTTGTACTCTTTAGAACAGTTCTAAAGACTGTAATCACTTGTGTTCTTCTCTTCCATCTCTTTCACAAATAATGAAATCGTAGTATAGTATTTTCCCCTGCGTTTGTTTAGGCAAGCGAGTGGTGCGTCAAGGGGGTGCATATTCTGACGGGGGTGCTGAATCGGGTACAACACCGGTACCGAGGCCAATGGGAACTCGGGGTAGGTAAAATTATTAAAATGAATTTATCAGGTATGCTGTGTGCAAGTTAGCGCGTGCAAATCAATAGGTTTTCGAGGTTCGGATATAAATTTACCATGTAGACTGAGCACCACAACGAATTTCGCAACAATCTAGGACATGAATATGCATGTTTGACCATCTACAATACATTTTCAGTTTGTTTTCTTGTGAAATTCGTTGCGGTCATAGACTTATATATTAATAGACATATAGAAAAGTATATATTTTTAGAAACCATGGGCTTACTGATTTTTCTAAAGAGATTTAATTGTTAATTCCCTTCTCCAGTGATATTACACATACTTGTACTTATTATATTTATTGCAGCCGAGGTTTTGAGGCTTTTTAGGCCGTACAACAGGCCTCAAACTGCGACACCATCTGCAACAAAGAGGAAGTCAACTTTCACCCACAGATTTTTCTGCCTGGCTGAAACATAGACATGTATAGATGTCTATGGGCTGAAAGGCGCCAAGAGGAAGTGCCCAAATCAGCCGACCGACTTAACTTGGAAAAGGCAGGCCTGGGAGAACGGAGATTAACATTCCCTGGTAACAGTGGTCTATCCATCTATATTTAGCATAACATTTTCACAATTATAAACCACCTGTTGCGTTAACATAAGACGATTTTAAAGTAGTCTATTGTAAGCTTATCAACATAAACATGTTATGAATGTATAGTCTTTTCACTCAATAATGTGGTCTGTTTTTTTTTTTTTTTTTCAGATAAATCATGCAATGCTGCAGAGTTCGCAAACATTTTATTTAACCATTATCCATCATTGAAGGACTGTGGGGGCTACCAGCTTCTGCGGTCAAGAGGTTCAAGTCGTTCAAAAATGCTTGTGGTAATAGATTGCCCGAGTGATGGATACACCCCCCTGTATTTGTGCAGGTCGGCCAACATAGGACAAGCCGTCATATATGTGAGGCCCCTACAAAGGGACATTGTTTTAACGGTAAATAAATAACTTTAAACTACTTGTAATTAAACAAACTACTTTGGGGCATCATGTGAATTACTGTATTACTTGAAAAAGCCTGTTGACACAAGATGTTTTGGAGGTTGGTATGAGGGCATACTTTCCTGTGTATAACTAGGTGTTTTATTAAATTAAAAAATTAGAGATGCAGGCAGGGAATTTGTATGTACTATGAATCATTCCTCTTTTCTTATTGCAGAACCTCACGCAGACCAACACACAGGCTGGGCAACAAACATCTTATATGGTGGCATGCGTGTATTGTGGCCAGAATTTCAGTTTGATTGACATCCAAGACCATGTTGATGCCTGTGAAATGTAAGTAACCATCTGACCATCACACACACACATTTTACTACAGAGCAAGTCAAGATACCTGCTCCTTCCTCTGCCACTGCCTCTACTCACAGTGACTATCAACCATCTGAGGAAGTCAGCCCACTTGCTGCATCTTCTGCCACTGCCTCTACTCACAGTGGCTATCAACCACCTGAGGAAGTCAGCCCACTTGGTGCATCTTCTGCCACTGCCTCTACTCACAGTGGCTATCAACCATCTGAGGAAGTCAGCCCACCTGCTTCATCCTCTGCCACTGGCCGTCCATCCACTGAGCTGTCTTGTGAAGGTAACTTCATCTTAGCATAACACACCAGCCTAATGATAATGGGGTGGCCCATGTTCCACAACATACATGTGAAAATTACATTATTTGTCATCACACTGCAATTACATAACAAGATAAACAACATTTGAGAGTACCTGGTTTCATCAATAATATGTAGCCGATTGGCCAAATGTTCAGAAAAGATTCAGAGATTACCCTATAAAAACAGATTGATTTTTTATATTTTGGAATTTTGTCAGAGTGGAAGGTAGAGCCTGACTTGCAGACTGCTGTGAAGATGTTCCGGACCTCCATCTTACAGAATGCCCAAAACAAGCCTACTCTACTGGCTACATTAGATCTCCACAGCGATGAGGCTGACCGAGAGAGAGAGCTGCTGTGTTTCTACAAGCAGCCCAATATTGACTGGACACGCCCATTTGAAGCACGACTGAAGGGTATGTAAAGAAAGAATTTGGAACATGTATGCATCTTTTGATGTGACGAAAGTGTTTATGACTGTGTTTTTTATTTAATTTAAAGGTCAAATTGTTATGACAGAGACATAATGACAGAATTACACTTCATGACAATACATTTTCATTCATGTTTAATGACAGCTGTCATGATATGTCAGACTTGTGAAACCTATTCAAATAAAGTGTTTCCTTTTCATCTCAATACAGGGGATCTTGCAATTGGGGATGGAGTCAAACGGCACTTCTTTTCATTGCTGTTAGACAAGCTCCACACTGGACTGCAACTGGACCTTGGTAAGTCACAGAACAAGTCGGTTGAAGGGCTTGACATTTTCTTAAACCAATATGTTGCAAACTAGTTAACGACAAATCTATTTGGCAAGTATTTAAACAATTATCATGTAGGAACACTGATCACAGAAGAAGACTGTTCATGTTCATTGCTTATACCTCCTCAGACAACTGTGGAGGAAAAACTTTGTTTTTCGTTGGGGAGGAAGACCATCAGGTTCCCTCAACATTAAGACCTCTGCTAGATGGTGACCTCTTCAGGGTAGTGGGGCGAGTCATTGGCCATTCCTTTATCAATGGGGGCCCACTGCTAACTGGTCTTAGTCAGTGCTTTTTCACTCTTCTAAGTGGCTCCAAAGATGCCAACCCAATCCTGGAGTTAAAGGACTGCCCTGACATCGATGTAGTTGACATAGTTTCTCTTGTAAGTGTAAACGCAGAATTTATTATATTTCAGTATACAATGGTAAACACAATACCAGTCACACATTTGGAATCCCAGATATTTGTCGATGCTTCTAAATCAATGTAATGGCACCGTGCAGGGCTGGACTGGGGAAAAATTTCAGGCCGGGCATTTTTAACCAAGAGCAGGCCACCACCAAGTATTGACGGGGAAAAATGTAAGCGCGCTGTGTGACAGCGTGGGTTTTTTCCACAACTGCTTTTGACATGCGTACCCCTTAAGCCTTTTTGTCACACCATGAGTACCCCTTCACTCATGCAGTGACTATGCTGCACACATTCGTTAATTTATCCACATACCCCCTGCAGTTTGCTTGCGCACCTCAGGTGGTATGTAGCCTACCACTTACCCCTTGTTGGGAATCACTGCCTTAAACGATCAATGTGCACTAGGAGACACAAGCATTTAAACACTATGAGAAGCATTATGAAAAGTTCTCCCAAAATACTGTTATCGTAGGCTTATCAAAAGTATGATCTATTGACCGTAGGTCACATTACTTTTTAGACATGTCATTTCTTTCAACCTTGTTACTTAAATTTAAGTAAAGGAATTAAATTAAAAGATATTAATTAACTTAGGGCCTCATTTATAAAACGTACTTACGCACAGAATTGATCTTAGACTGTGCGTGCGATCAAATCCACGTCTAAGTACAGATTTATAAAAACCGTCTTAGACGTAGAAAAGGACGTATCTCTACGTCTGGTTTTAGTTCGTGTAAGTACATTTCCTTGTGGCAATACTGGAGTACTGCAGGAATTTAGAACTCAAAGCACCGACACGCAGTTTCATCAACGTCAGCACCACCGTCACCATTAGGGCTAATGTTTCGCTCAATAAAATCAATTAAACTATTAGAACAATTCACACATGAATGAGATTCACGTCTAATAGGTATTCCGTTTTAATTTCACAAGTGTAAAACATTTCGCTCAATCTATAGCCTATAGAAAGTCTAATAGTGGCTTAGTTTTAATTAGGAGATATGGCTGCATTGGCGTTGTTAGAGGATATTGCCAACTGCGCAATAAGGAGAGAAAGGGTTTCTTCGTGATCGCGCAGACTTTTTGACACAAGATGATGTATGGCTGATAAGCAGGTACCGCTTGCCGAGAGCGTTGTGCCCAAATGGCCTCTCGTCTACAGAGGCGCACCAGATGCAACCAGGCCATACACGTTCAGGTTTTGGCTGTTGGATTCCTGGCTACAGGAACGTTCCGAGGAGAAATTGGAGACCAGTCGAGCAATCCCCGTCATCATTAAGCAGAATTTAGCCCGATGTTCTTTGCAGTATTATCCCTCTACATGCCCGCATCCCCGTCATCATTAAGCAGAATTTTGCCCGATGTTCTTTGCAGTATTATCCCTCTATATGCCCGCATCCCCGTCATCATTAAGCAGAATTTTGCCCGATGTTCTTTGCAGTATTATCCCTCTATATGCCCGCATCAATTAGAATTCCATACAGTGCCCAGGAACAGCAAATTGTGAAAGAGGATTTCCTGCGTAAAACAGGGTTGCCAATGTATTGTCATCCAGATTGTGCACACTCAAACAGCCTAGGAAGCCCACTTCAATACAACACATGCCCGTGCGCGGTCGGTAGAGGAGCGCACCAAAGCCATGGTGCTGCTGCCGTAGATACGGCTACTGGTGCTTCGGAGACGTGTCTACTACATTTCACATACTTTGCTTTTGCCATTACGCCACCAGACAGGCTTTCTAACGATGTTTTGGCCCGCATCTGCTGTTCCATCAGCAGAACGTCGATGTCAGCCTCACTTTAATTCTTCTGTTTACATGTTTCTTTCTTGCTTGCCACTGTCACAGAGAGTTTGTGCATTGAGGATGCGCTCTGTTTGTGCATTGATATTATGCTGATTAGATTAAATAGGGGCGTTTTGAGGGCGGAGATTCAGTTGCGCACAATTTCACGAGCATTTGTGATTTATAACCGAAGGATTGGCGTACACGTGTTTTTTGTGTGTACGTCTGTTTACTGTGGATCTCACTTACGCTCATTTCAGGAAATGTCTTAGACAAAATGTAGGATGGTTTTTACGCAACGTTTTATAAATGAGGCCCTTAATCTGATCCACTATGATTGTTTCAAGTCAGCGTATTATTTTACCTCATCACAAAAGCAGCCTTTTCATCAGATCGCTCTTCTCGGCTACCCTGTCAATGATGACATCTGTACAGTGGCGTAACGTGGTTACGACGGGCCCCGGTGCAGGGTATTTTGACGGCCCTATAGTTACTTTGGCGTTCCCTATTACGCTAAACAAAGGTGTTTGTAATCGATATGATTGTGACAGGTGTGTACACAAAGAACGAAATCTTGTTTAACTTGTTAGAAATGGTCAGAAAGTAGCCTAGATAGCACTGTTTGCGATAACCCTGATCTTAAAAATGACAGACGTCCCACATAACGTAATTAACTAATTTATGGAATGGAATGGAGGAACAGCAAACATATATTAACAATATTTACAAGAAGCAGTGATTCTTGAGACCTGGGACAAAACATGTCCGGGACATAAATCACAGTTTTTCATCTTAAAATGTACATAATATGTTTTAAAAAGCCTCACCAATCTCATCAACAGGAAAAGGGTAGCACAACAAAGTGTGTTTTGTTGTTGTCTAACATTTAGTTTTTATTCTAAATGATGTGATATGTGACCAGTGCCTCCAAAAACCCATGTCCGAAAGCAGGTCACATCACACTCCAATGCTTTAAAAAGTCTGAAAAGTGACATAAAATTTAACTATATCTATATCATATGTAAATAACATAGTATTTATTTCACAGACATTAAAACAAATAATTTTGAATCATTTTTAATATACTTTCTGGTCAGTTGAACATGTGTCCAGAGTTTTCGTCAACACCATCAGACTTTTTTAAATTGGGGAAAAAATCAGGAATAATTTAGGACAGCATTAACTCAAAGGACCCCTTTCCTTCCTCCTTGGTCTTCCTGGTGACATGAGAAAATTTGAGCTCTGGTAAGTTTTTAATAATACTTTGTTTTTCATATCTATTTACTAATATGCACACGTCACAACCATAGCGTATCAACTCCAAAATGGCTAAAGAGTCAACATTAGAGTAAAATGTTCTGCAATCTAGTGTTTATTTATATAGATTGGCTGGACCATGATCAACAGATGATAAACAAGATGGCTCCTGTGAGAATCTTGTGTGATATAAGGAGAAATGTACTTTTTTTGTCAACACCATCAGACGTCAACACCATCAAAACACCATCAAACACCATCAACATTTGTGTCTGATGGAGTTGACTTTCTCTGATGGTGTTGACTAAGGCCATTTTAGTGTCCATTTTAATCATTTTAATGCTGTTTATGCCAAAAATATCACTTCCTATGGATTTTTATTGCTATTTCAGTTTCATGTGTCAGATTAAATCTAGTTTAGATATAGAGTGTCAACTCCTTCAGATATAGTATTTTATAGTTTAAAAAAAAAATGGTATCTGTTTCATTCCTTGAAGGATATTTGTTCAAAGACTAACACATTTCCAATGTAGATGTGTATTTTTAATGCTTAAAAATGTCTCTGTTAAATCTGAAGGTTAAAGACAAATGTAATTCGTGGTATGATTTCAATTCTACTCATTTAACATTGACTTCTTTGGCTCTACACTTTTGTTTTTATTGATTTAAAGACCTGTGTACATTATAAGGGGAACTGGGAAAACTAATGAGTACAAACATTTCTGATAAGATCATTTAAAATCATTTCCATAAGTCGATTTATGTTTATGATGGTGTTGACAAAAATCAAGTGCTGACCCAGCAAACATTCAATTAACATAAAAAATATACAACTGGGAGGTTGAACCAAAACATGTTTGGATAGACAAAACTTCATTTGACAGAAATGTAATCATATATTTTGGAAGTTATCCAAATATTTTTTGGGAAAATCAAAACCTGTTTTGTCCCTTATCTCAAGAATCACTGGAAGAAGTTTCAATAGGATATTTAAATTGTGTATACAAGCAACGCAGACACGATGAAACTAACTAAATTATTAAACACAGACACACACGTTCTGTTTTCCATCCCCCTGGCCATGGTGCGGTCACGGATGGCCCGACACCTTTCACACTCAAAGTCTCTTGCTCTTTGAAAGTAGACAGGACAGTGACAAATGTATTAGAAACATGGATAGCGACGCGCTCCGACTCGCGGTAACGTAACACAGGGTCAAAGTGTGCTAAAGCGTTCTTAAAACACGGATGACAAGCGACACACCTGCTTTACCCACATCTGAAAAACACATAATGAGACGGGTGCTCCACTGCGACTTGTTAAAGGGGGCATGGCAGCCCATCAAATACCCTTGTACCACTCACCTATTTGAATGGCATTCGACGAGCCTTGAGTGCTAGCAGGAGGGTCGTAGCACTAGCAGACTCCACGGACTGGCGAACGTTTGTTGAAAAATAAAAATAATCTAATTTAGGTAGCTTTGCCACCTTCTCCTGCAGCTCTTTTCTCTCTTGCCTTTTCTTACTGCCACTTTTGTGTTTATAAGACATTTTCAACAGACTCGTGTAGCCTTCACAATAGGGTATAGCAGTCTTGCTCCTTTGCTATTGACAGTTAGCAGCCTTAATGTCACTCTGTTACCTTTCTCGTGAGACGAATATTTAAATTATCTGGTCCATTAACAAACATGTTAAACATGTTAAACATGTTACCTAGAAATCCCCATGGCAAATCTGAAATTCTGAATGACAAAATACCAAAGAAAATAACTTATTCGTTTCATTGAATCGTTTTTCTTTATTGTTTCTTCAGTGTATGTAGGTTAATCATGTGCTGTTGTTCTAAATTGCTACTATTTTTTTTGCAAAAATAATACCCACCATGACAAAGATACGTACGGTATTATAGGAGTATAAATAGTTGTCGAGACAATCAACTCTTCCATTAAAGAGGTTAGCGCTGAAACCTTTAGCTAGAGTACGCGGGCAGATCCGCCTGTTTAACTTGCATTAATGTGGCCTGCATTGAAGTTAACGTGGCCTGCTACGTTAGACGCGAGTTTGGCATGAATAAAAAAAATAATGAAAGGCTTCAGGCCACCGGGCAAATGCCCGCCATGCCCTATGCCCAGTCCAGTGGTGGCACCGTGGTAAATATAAGTACCATTGTCTATTAAACATGTTACATTCCTGGGTGATAAACTTTAGACCAGTACTGTATATTACTAACCCTACTCCATATAAAAACAGCTTGAAAGCCAGAATGCCCTTACAACCGCTGAAACAGAGGAAGTCAACAACTTGGCCATCAGCTGGGACCTGCCTACACTGACTGTGACAAACAGACGATGGTTGGCAGAAAGAATCCTCCATCATGGGGTATGTTGGTGAATAATGTAATCAATCTTACAGATGTTATTTACATGCGTGTTTGTTCAATTAGTTGAGATATGCAGATCAATGTTAGATATTTCTGGTGCCAAGGTGATAGGCCGACGTGAAAGGCAGATCGCACAAATAAGAAGTGGGCTGAAGGACACAGGGGTGCTACGGATGCTGAAAGGACGGCCAGAATTAGCAACTGTGATGTTTCCCAGATGTGCCGAGCTAGTGCTGGAACCAGAGGTAGCGTACAGTTATGCCTAATACAATTTTATATTGAAAATACTTGCAGTATTATCTTTTCAAGATGACTATTAGTACTAACCAGTTATGAAAATGTGTATGGTTAATTATAATTTCAGTGGTAGAGCAAAGTACTTGAAATAATTATATATGTAGAAGGCCTACTTTCAAAATGTCTGTGCTAACACTTAATTTAAGAATGTTGTCTGTCAGATGATCCTTCAAAGAATAATTTGGCCAGAATCAGAGAGTGATGAAGAAGACAACATAGAGGAGTTCTGTGAGGCCACATCATTCTTACGTGAATACATTGGAACAGGTTAGAAATGCAAACTTGCAGTTGATCTGAAGCTCACATAAACTTGTAAATGACATTGCTATTTCAATGACATGTATCCCTGTTTTGTCAACAATTTAGAATGAAGGAAAATAAATGTTCAACATTAGAAGCAAAGTTCAATATACAACCTTGCCTTTGGTTCCATGCAAGATATGCCATCTAGTTATAATTTCATGTCAGTAAAAGCATCCCGTCTGAAGACAGGTCATTTGACCGCCCATTTGAGCTATAAGTTGGGAAAAAAACGGCATGGTGCTTCTTGTGTTAAATAAGAAAATGTTATTACACTTACAGGAAATTACTCAGTGAAAATAATACACACAACCCAGCATACTTAAGGTGTTTCCATGTTCCTTAGCCTCTTCCTCACAGCTTAGCGAGTTGGTTCAGTTCTGGACTGGATGGTCAGTTCTGCCCGATCAGATGTATGTTGACATAGAGCCAGATCTGATGTTCCCTGTGGCCTCAACCTGCTTCACCACCTTGAAAATTCCAGCAAGATGTGGGACCTTCTCTGAATTCATGGACAGAATGAGGGCAGCTGTCAGGTCCACAAAGTTTGGCTTTGGACGGGTTTAAGACCGAGTAACCACCAGTCGTCATTCACACACGTGTTCATATATACTCGTCTGAAATTGAGACTTACGTGCAAATGATTTGAGGCTAGTTTCCAAGTCATTTTGTTAATTTACCACTGTTTTAGGGTCATTGATGAGGTCATACAGTTATTGATGACTTTATTAAATGAACAGGTGCAGCTTTAGCTCTCCATACAAGTGTGAAATTAAACATTTCTGTGATAAAGAATTAACTGATTTCAGTGTTTCATTTTGAGAAATAAAATATTGAACAGTGGGTGCA
The DNA here is from genome assembly GCF_963457725.1 of Sprattus sprattus. NCBI lineage: Eukaryota > Metazoa > Chordata > Actinopteri > Clupeiformes > Clupeidae > Sprattus > Sprattus sprattus. The sequence goes on from NC_137924.1 coordinate 25,675,467, forward strand.
TTATCCCTTCCATTTAGGCAATATTTTAAAATCAAATTTCTGTGCAGACAATGTATTGATAAACAAACTGTAATGACAAACAAACATGCCGTTCTTGTGATGAATGGAATTAACTAGTATCGAAATATGTGTTCCAGTTGTTCTACTGTTGAAATGTAAACACCAAGTGCTTCGTTCAGAGGAACGTCTGGGTTGGGCAGTCCTACAAGGTCTTCCGGAGTAAGCACACGGGGTAACTGTACTGCAGGGATTAGGACTCCATCCACTTCTACCAGCTCTGTGCCATCCATGTTTGCACCAAAAAGTTCATCAACCTAACAAAATATCTGAATTAGTCTATATTACTCTACAATTTAATGCCAACAACTAATTCCTGTTGAACACATTGATGTCAAATAGCCATCATAATGCACAACGATCACTTTACAGCATCATCAGCCTGATTGTCTTCCCAAATATCTTAAGTCAACCACTACATCTTTCGGTGTAACATCAGCTGTTTCTCCCAGTACCATGGTCCTAGTTTAGGCCATGTTATTAGTGTAAGCCTACTTACTTCCAGGGGATCCACAGCAGCATCTCTGTTCCGTAGCCACAGCTGGTAGGGCGATTGGTTGTGTTCGGTTCTCAGTCTGTGAAAGTTCCAGGCTTCTTGAAACCTTCCGAGGTGACTCTGAAGCAAAGGCAGGAAAACCCAGTGGAGAGCGTAGAGATGGATCTCATTGTCTGGCAACAACATCCCTGTTGCTTCCATTTCATGGAAGAGGGTGTGGAACACATCAAGGACTTGTGTGTATACATCTCGCCATAGACGCTCAATCCTACCAAAAAAGATTGAGAGCTATTAATTTCACTAAACACTAGAATGATAAAAATGAATTCATTCTAAAAGTACCTATATCAAAATCCTAAACACTATGTCAATATTATGGTTTCTGTATTTCTTTTTTTCTCCAGATGTAGCAAACTGCTTCTCTGGTGAAAATGTTATAAGCCTAGGGTGAAAAGGGTTTAGGCCTACTTTATCTTTACCATAGATCTGTATATGTAATATATATTACTTTCCTGGGGAAATTGTAGGGTGTGCTTGCTTGCGTCGGTTGCAGAGGGGTCAGTTTTTTTAATTACATTTTTACAACTGATATTTCTGTATATTTGATATAAAAATGCATTACACTGTCGTCTTGTAGCTATTGCGTTGTTGAATTCGATTTTGAGTTCCTTTGAACGGTTTAGGCTGAAATGAATTATTTTCATGAACAGATTGACAAAGTTTAGGCTGTGGCATTGGAGCTCAGGTTAGCTCAGTCACTAGTCAGATAGTTTCACCTATTGAAAGACTTTTTATTTAAGTAAGGGTAGTGCCGAACATGTTCTGTCACCGTTTGACTTCCTAAACAGCTGTGGAGATGTTTTTGTTAGTTAGCTACTAGACTAGACTAGTGTGTCTCGCGTAGACTACAGTGTTGCAGTGAGCTACACTGGTTTGAAACCACAGGTAATGATAATTTCACCAACAAATTGTTTACTTGTAACCTAATGTAACCTAATAAATCCTTCAACGTCTGGGCAAGGGCAACTGGGAACCATTGTTATTTTTCTTCATGGTAGGTTTTTTTTGGAGCCACGCTTTGTCTGGTCCTTCACCTGGAACCTTTTTGCCCTGGGTGACCCTACCAGGGGCATAAAGCCCCCGACAACATAGCTTCCAGGATCACTAGAACACGCAAACCCCTCCACCGCGGTAAGGTGGTGACTCAGGGAGGGGTCATGGGCACTGCACTTGTATAATTAAATAAACTATTTACCTTTGGTTGTGCACACTTCTCCCAGTTATATGGGAATTGCGGTTTTCTCCCTGGGTTTCCACCATTAAGTGTGCCACCTCAATGTTTTCCCCTCCCTTGTCGGATCTCACACGAGATGGGAAACCATACTGCCTGACAGCACCAAGGAAGGCATGAAGTACCGTTGCTGCACAGTTGTTGGTGGCAGCCGTCAGGTACACCACAAGGCGGCTGAAACCATCAATCCCACCGTGGATGACAAATCGCCAGCTTATTTTGAGACAAAAGATCATGTTAAAGCATCAGTTAACTGACACATGATTCAGGTTCAAGATTTAGAAAAATAGTTTAACATTGGGTATAGATTTTAACTAAAAGATTTAGGTTAAGGTTTACCGGATTAATTTGTGATTGCCATCTATGTGCCAAAGGCAATTTGGTGCAGGAACATTATATTGACGGCGATATAGTGTCCGGTTGGCAAGGGCTCGAAGTTCCGTGCCCTCTGGGTCTACTCTTTGGAGTGATTTGCGCACTCTTGCAACTTCACATGGTAAAGGTAGGGAAATGTTATTTCATAATTGTATGACAACATCTGAGATACGATTTGAATGGATAATAATATTAATATATGTGATTTATACAGAAATTCACCTTGAAATTATTGAAGAACATTAATTGTGGAAGGGCCAAGCTTTAACAAGTAGGCTACATGTAAAAACTTACTTGGCACCAGATGACCTCTTGTATGGAGATAAGCTCTCATCATGCGGTATCCACTCTGTGGATGCTCTCTATGAAGTTCCAGCACCAGAGTATCCAGCTGTGCCTCTGTGACATCAGAATACATGGCCGACACACTAATAGAGGATAAAACAAGGTTCATGTTAATCAAACTGGTTAAGTAAATGATCATTGCAAACTGAAATAGACAACAGGATTATATCAGCAGTATAAGATGATGTGCTCAAGCTCAACTTATAGTTTGGATACTACTGACATGTATGGGTCAGTAGCCTCAACCTCTTCATATACAGTGGACACTTGTTCTGTAAACATGATTTTGTAATGGCCTCTAACCCCCTCCTCTGTCTTGTTTGGCACTGTTATTGATAGTCATGTGTCCAAGTTTAGGGTAACAGACAGTAAAAGTAACCCTGAACCCCACCCTACCCCAGATGTTAAATATAATGTAGTAGAATGTAAATGTAATATACATGTACACATGTTAATACATTTGACTGCTCAATCCTAGTTGTAAATTATTCAGCCACTGTCCTACAATAATAATAAACATAAACATAATGGGAAAAAATATGTTACCTTAGTCCATTTTGCTGCATTCTACGATGGATTGTAGTTTTACTGACTCCGTACAGGGCTGCAATGTCTGGAACTTTTAAGCCATAAAGGAGGTACCCCTCGATAGGTTCGACGGGTATCTCGATGACAGGCCTCCCCACCCTACGCGGTAATAGTGCCTGTAATGCTTGTGTCAACTTATTTTCAACACCTGTGGTGTCGAGGCCTGTTAGGGCAGAAAGTTCTGCCACCCTCTGAGAAATAATTTGTATTCTATCCTTAACATCAGTTAACGACACTCGATTTGCATCTACATCGTCTGCTAAGGCAGTGAGCGTTGCAACAAGTTCTTCTGTCGCCATATTGTTGTTAGCATTACGATAGCAACGACGTTTGTCTGCCTAGACTACTCTGCCTTAGTCTGGGAAGTCCCGCCCCACTTCTTCCGGCCAAATTGATTTTGCCTCAGAACTGGGTCTGGCCAAGTTTGCATACCCGTTCATTTCAAGATTTCCAGAATCCTTGGAGCCAATCACAAACTGGCTTTTGGCTACCTGGCGCGCCATTGGCGGATTTAAACTTACCACTGCTACGTTACAAAATCTACTGCACGGAGAGTTTTTAAACATTGGACATGGTGGCCGCCGAAGCACCGCAAAACTTCGATAAGGCAAGTTTTCTTTGAAAACAGAACAGAAACTTGCCCTGGAACAATTCATACAGAAAAAATATGTGTTTGCTTTATTACCGATCGTTGTATCGTTGTATAGTATCGTTGGTCTGATTGGTTAAAGGACTGTCCAATCAGGTGGCTGAAGTGGAGCGCCGTTGAGAGTTGGCCAGACCAACTGAACAAATGGAATGCAGTGAAGGGGCAGGGAATTCCCAGACAAACTCTGCCTCTGATTGGCTGGTATTTGTTGTAGCCACTCAGAAGCAGAGTAGGGTTAGGGACCCGCCTTGATGGGGCGACTGACAGATTGCATTTTCATTTGAATTTTGCAACAAAAAGAGCGTGATGACAAGTAAATGCTAATGCAATATACTGGGGGCGCTGTTTAGCTACTACATTGAATTTCCATTTGAATAAAGAGTCGAAAAAACCGTGTCAATATGAAATGCAATGCAATAAGCGCTCATTCAAATTGTTATTCAAAATAATACAAACTGGATTGCGGATTGCATTGTCATTTGCACATTGAATTGCCATTTGACAACTGCTTTTCCATTTGAATTGCGGATTGCATTGTCACTTTGCGCATTGAATTGCCATTTCACAAATGCATTTTCATTTGAATAAAGAGTCGAAAAAACCGTGTCAATATGAAATGCAATGCAATGAGCGTTCATTCAAATTTGTATTCAAAATAATACAAACTGGATTGCGGATTGCATTGTCATTTGCACATTGAATTGCCATTTGACAACTGCTTTTCCATTTGAATTGCAGATTGCATTGTCACTTTGCGGATTGCATTGCCACTTTGCACATTGAATTTCCATTTGAATAAAGAGTCGAAAAAACCATGTCAATATGAAATGCAATGCAATGAGCGTTCATTCAAATTTTTATTCAAAATAATACAAACTGAATTGCGGATTGCATCGTCATTTGCACATTGAATTGCCATTTGACAACTGGTTTGACATTTGAATTGCGGATTGCATTGTCACTTTGCGTATTGAATTGCCATTTGACAAATGCATTGCCATTTGAATAAAGAGTCTAATAAACTTCCATATTTGGCAGCATCCTCCTCCAAAGACTTTCTTTTTTCAGCCCCTCCTGGCCTGTACCTCCCATCCATCCTCCCTGCCTCGTATCGTTGCGGTAGGGCCGGCCCAGCCTATCTGAGAAAACTTTTTTGGAAAAGACGTGCTATGGACCCAACCAACTGTATTCGGGAGGGGAGAACTTCCTCGCATGGTAAAACCCATGCAGAGGCTGCTGTGTCATAATGCACAACGTGGTAGCCTACTTTAAGAGAAGATGGACTAACGTGACAAAAATAAATAAATAAATAATAATAATAATTACAAACTAGAAAATGCATTTCCTGAAGGAAATACCAGTGCATGAAATGCAAAAGTTAGGAAAGGAAGAAGAAAAGAAAGAAGAGTGAAAGAAGGAAAGAAGAAAGGAAAGAAGAGTGGAAGAAGGAAAGAAGAAAGGATAGAAGAGTGAAGAAAGGAGAGAAGAGAGGATGAAGGAAAGAAGAGTGAAAGAAGGAAAGAAGAAAAGAAAGAAGAGTGAAGAAAGGAAAGAAGAGTGGAAGAAGAAAAGAAAGAAGAGTGAAGAAAGGAAAGAAGAGTGAAAGAAGGAAATAATAGTTGAAGAAGGAAAGAAGAAAAGGAAAGAAGAGTGAAAGAAGGAAAGAAGAAAGGAGAGTGAAGAAAGGAAAGAAAAGTGAAAGAAGGAAATAAGAGTGGAAGAAGGAAAGAAGAGAGTGAAAATATTGAAAAAAGGAGATAAAAATGGAGTGAAGAAGAGAGATTGAGTGTGAGAGAAAGTAGACTGCCTCAATCCCTCTGATAGAGAGAAAGATGGAGAGATGGAGAGAAAAAAAGTAGAGAATGGAAGGTGTCTTAATGTTCCTAGTTACAGTTAAATTGAGAGGGACAGAGAAGAGGTTCCTTGGTTTGGCGCAGGTGTCAGTGAAGCACAGTTGCAAGCCAGTTTAAAGACCCTATTAGGATGTCATAATGGCCCAATGTAAGTCAATGGGAAAATTTAGATTCGTTTTTATTTAATATCTTAAAAAGTATAACGTTTAGAAAAGTGAAAAATACATAGCATAAGTGTCCTTTACAAGACCTACGCGACAAAGTTTGAATGAAGTTTCTACGTTAAGCGGTTCGGGCTGAATTAATCTCAGAAAAAGGTAACAAGAATAAGAAGAAGAAGAAGAAGAAGCCTAGGAATAACAATACAGGGCATTTCATGCACTGTAATAATAACTAGAAAATGCATTTCCTGAAGGAAATACCAGTGCATGAAATGCAAAGGTTAAGAAAGGAAGAAGAAAAGAAAGAAGAGTGAAAGAAGGAAAGAAGAAAGGAAAGAAGAGTGGAAGAAGGAAAGACAAAAGGAAAGAAGAGTGAAGAAAGGAGAGAAGAGTGGAAGAAGCAAAGAAGAAAGGAAAGAAGAGTGAAAGAAGGAAAGAAGAAAAGAAAGAAGAGTGAAGAAAGGAAAGAAGAGTGGAAGAAGGAAAGAAGAAAAGAAAGAAGAGTGAAATAATGAAAGAAGAAAGGAAAGAAGAGTGAAGGAAGGAAAGAAGAGTGGAAGAAGGAAATAAGAAAAGAAAGAAGAGTGAAAGAAGGAAAGAATAAAGGAAAGAAGAATGTAAGAAGGAAAGAAGAGTGAAGAAAGGAAAGAAAAGTGGAAGAAGGAAAGAAGAGTGGATGAAGGAAAAAAGAAAGGCAAGAAGAGTGGAAGAAGGAAAGAAAAATGGAAGAAGAAAATAAGAAAGGAAAGAAGAGTGGAAGAAGGAAAGAAGAGTGAACAAGAGTGGCTCTGGATGAAGAGATAAAGAGAGAGAGTGAAAATATTGAAAAAAGGAGATAAAAATGGAGTGAAGAAGAGAGATTGAGTGTGAGAGAAAGTTGACTGAGAGAGAAAGATGGAGAGATGGAGAGAAAAAAATAGAGAATGGATGGTGTCTTAATGTTCCTAGTTACAGTTAAATTGAGAGGGACAGAGAGAGAAGAGGTTCCTTTGATTTGGCACAGGTGTCAGTAAAGCACAGGTGCAAGCCAGTTTAAAGACCCTATTATGATGTCATAATGGCCCAATGTAAGTCAATGGGAGAAATTTATATTCGTTTTTCTTTAATATCTTAAAAAATATAAAGTTTAGAAAAGTGAAAAATACATAGCATAAGTGTCGTTTACAAGACCTACGCGACAAAGTTTGAATGAAGCTTCTACGTTAAGCGGTTCGGGCTGAATTAATCGCAGAAAAAGGTAACAAGAATAAGAAGAAGAAGAAGAAGAAGAAGAAGAAGAAGAAGCCTAGGAATAACAATACAGGGCATTTCATGCACTGTAATAAGAAGAAGAAGAAGAAGAAGAAGAAGAAGAAGAAGAAGAAGAAGAAGCCTAGGAATAACAATACAGGGCATTTCATGCACTGTAATTAAATTCTCGACCGGCCCAGAAGTGAAGCGGCCCATCGGGAATTCTCCCGATTCTCCCGATTACCCACCCCGGGCCTGCTTGCTATGCTAAGTTAATGTCTATGACTTTTGCATATCGTATGCGGTTACTGACAAGTTTTTATACTGTTATCTAGCAAAATACATGTTGACATACAGCAATAGCATCAAAATAACACGATTGTACCTTGATTATTTATTTAACGTAGTGGTAAGATAAAGCTGGTAGTTTAGCAATGTCAGCTAACGTGAAGATTTGCCTTTTTTATTGACTGGTTTTTGCCTGGCATGCAAACTTAATGCCTAGTCTTGGGTTACTCAATATGTTTTTTTTTTTCCTTTTCTGCAATCAATAGAGCATAAAACTCTGCATTGACCAGCTCATTAACAACTCAATTTGCTTTTCATGTTTCATATTTCCATTTTGTACATGTTTACAATTAAATAAAAGATTAAAAGATATAACATTGTGTCTTTATTGGTTTGGCTTAATGGTATTAACTTTGCAAATAATCCCTGGTAGATAAATTGTCATCCGCAGAATTGTAAGATAGAGTGTGAACAGTATTACAGACAATAGGCCCAATAAGTACACCAACCTTTCCAATTAACAAATGTTGTTGCTTATAATTATTACTAGTAGTGACATATGTAGGGGCATTTATTACCAGTCGCTATTTCTTTATCAAAATGGCACAGCCTAGACATTGAGAGACAACCCATTGCGTGAGTACTTTTACTTTTACTTTTAAAGTAAATTTTAAAGTGAGTACTTTTTACTTTTTACTTAAGTAGGATTGTTGATGTAGTACTTTTACTTTTACTTTTAATTTAATTTTCCTGGGTACTAAACGTCAGTACTTCTTCCAACACTGTGTGTGTGTGTGTGTGTGTGTGTGTGTGTGTGTGTGTGTGTGTGAGGACATGGTGCGTGAGAATCACCTGTTGCGATAAACCCGTATTTTAAGTATGACTCCTGGTATTGTCTGTGAAAAGAAGCTTTCTCTTTTGAAGGTCGTAGGCTCCTCTTTTGGCTCCTTAGTTGGCCTTTTCATCTTTGCAAATAAGCTCTCCAAAGATGTTTGTTTTTTTAGCTAATTTTCGCTGGTTTGCGAGCTTATTTTTTGAGTGACGCATCACTTAACTTGACAAGCGTCTTGACGTGACAAGAGGCAAAGGCTAATGTGACGTCCGGGAAAATCAGCGCGTTTTTCAAAATAAAACACCTTTCAGACGCTAATAATTAATACAGCGGAATTGATATAAATGATTTATTCTTTCTGTGTGGCCCGGTAACAAATTGGGGACCACTGGCTTAAAGGACCATATCCCTGTGGAGGGCTCCTTTTTTAGTAAAAATAAATGTAAAGCTCTGCAAGTTTTTGTCCTAGAGACATAAAGAGAACAACCATGGAAACATTGAACCCTTTTCTTTTAAAATATATACAGTTCAAAAATAAAAAATAAATAAGCACTTTGTCAGGGGAATAGAACTGATGTCTTGCACATTTCAGTCACTGAGTGAGGTTCTGCTCCTAGTCCTAGGCTAGTTGGCCACAAAGACATTCCATGGCCATTACGTGATGGCCATTATCTTTGACTGAGGTGTCCCAGATTTTTTTACACCTAACTCATTAATATGCATTTGAAGGGACACAGTTTTGGAGAGGCACAGGTCGCTCTGAAATTACAAATATGTATAGTAAAACCACACACACTTTCTGAATGCTAAACATATGTATAGCTAACACATATGTTTACAAGGTTCAGAAATAAAAAGTCTTGTGAATCTTAATTATGTGTTTTTGTATAAATTCTGAGCACCTCTGAAATAAGGTTTCTCTAAGTGTATTTTTTACATTTGATTTAAATTAAACCTTTTACTCACATGAAATTATTGCTGAGGTCTTTTAAAATATAATCATATATGCCATTTGTGGATCAATGTTTTTAGTTAGGGGAAATGTACAAAACATCAAGGCATGTCAGACAACTTAGAAAAGTCTGAAAGGCCTTGGTCCCTAGAGTGTCTGATGTTGACTTATCTGTTCTACACTTTTAAAGATACTTCCTGGCACTCAATTTCAAATGTTATTGCAAGACCACCAGCTACTTCACCTTCTCCTAGCACTGGTCTAGGACCCGTTACTATACTAGGTATATACATAGCCTACAGCATATACACATATATCATGTATACATACAGCATATGCCTACATATACTGTGCACATTTAGCATTGTGCCGTGGGTGGAGTAATGCTCAGAGCAAGATGTTGGCATATCTTTAAAGAATGTGGATGACAAGGAAGTGTTGTCTTAATATTCTAGTACATTTTAGAGATGAAAAATGTTCCTTGTTCACACCTGCACAGACACAAGCTAAATTGAACGTACCCTACCTGCCCCACCCCTCAGGCAGTCCCCTCGCAATGCTAATATGAATGATAATAGCATTACAGCACGTATTCAACCATTTAAACCATACCAACCTAATCCTGACTTGTTAACATATGAATCAGTTTTGTAGGTGCAGCGCACAGTAACCTCAGTATTACAGTATCTTGGGGAACATTAATGACATGTTTAAAATACAGGTGTAGTCTTCATAAATGTTCTTCAGGCAAGCGGGAGTGCCCTCATGTCAATTCTGAGAGCATTTTAAAAGCAGTTTCACAAGGTGAATTCCGCAGGAAAGTGCAGGACAGTGATTTAATGCAGACTACTGTATATGTATATACTGTTCCGGTGTAAGGGGACTTTAACCTGAATTATCTGTTCTACATTTGTTAAGATACTTCCTGGCACTCATTTTAGATGTTAATGCCAGACCGCTACTTCACCTTTTATTTCACCTATTCCTAGCACTGGGACTCGTTAATGCCTTTTCACCTACCCCTAGCACTGTTCTATAGAACTTGTTACTATGCCTTCTCTTTAGAGGTGAGGTATGACCTTTATGAACTCAGAGATATAAGCTGGGGTAAAAATGCTTGTCAAAAATGTGCTGGACTCCTATTGTCTTTCTGCAGTAGGTGTGGTAGACTGTATGTGACTTTTGTATTGAAGTGTGGTGTTTCACACACCTCAGCACATTCTTTATGTTATCTTCTGTTGGATGAGTTAGCATAATGACATGGGAAGTCCCCTTTTCTTTAAAGATGTTTCCTTGTTCTTGTAAATCAACGTGGTTTCTTATATGTGAACGTGTCAGAACATATTTGATGACACACCTACACTGTCCAACGGATGAATACATCCAAAGCGGGTTTCGCTGACTGCATGTTGTTGTGAGGATCATTAGCATATTATTTTTGTATAGGCTAACGTAAATATTTGATCTGGGCTATAAAACTATAGCCTCAACGTCTTATTTTTGTTTTGGCAGATAGGCTATACGCCTTTCAGGACATGTTTGTCTGAACACTGAACATCACACTGAAATAAATCGATGTTATCTCACAACTCACACCAAGGTTGTACGTTTTTTTTTCTCCAAGAAAGGTAAATACATGACTAGAAATCCCTATAGGCTACGTGTATCTATAGCCTATAGGCTACCTACTGTATATAAAGTACCCCGCCAATGAACATACCAGCTTGAAATATTAGGAAGTGTACTGCCTACATAACCTCCCCTATTCGTACACTACAGAAGAGAAAGCACATCAAAATACACATCATAAAGGGAGGGGCCAAGCACTGACATAAGCAAACCGGGAAGGAACGAGTGTAGCATTTTGGGCCGAGGGCGAATCAGACGCAGAGGAAGGGGAAGAACGCAAAACGCATGCGAAGTTGCTGTAAAGAAGTTGCAGGTATAGTCGCTTTACACGTGATAAATGAATTAAAAGATAACGTACTTATTCATTTTATGGAATACATCAATTTAAACTATTCAATAAGTGAGTGGTAAACCCATAGGAGGAATATAATATAATATAATTGTTGCTGTTGTCAACTTGTTTGTGAAGACCTTAGAAAATAATTTAACTTTAATCCAGGTGGACTGGTATGTCAACTGGAAAACTATAGTTCTAGATTATAAAACAGTTTGAGATGGTTATGACTGCTATTGAAATGGATTGGCCATGCGTTGAAATAATTTTAGAACGTTGCCTATAGGCTACACACAAACAGACAGACTGCGTTTGTCGTCTTTCTAGTTAACCTCAGCTCCTTCCTTTGTGGCTGTTTTGTGTGGTGTCATCATCATCTATTCTCAATGCTGTCAGTTTGATGCAGTCATTTAAATGGTTTTGTGTTTTATACCTTTGAATAAGTATTTGACCTGTTTGCTGTTGTATTGTTTCTGTTGGGAGCTATGTTTATGTCACATTTCATAATTTAAAATAAATAAATTATAATTCACATTTTTAATTTTGAAACACAATGCAACATTACAATGACATAGGTATTCAAGGTGCTCTACAAATACCATATCACACAAGGGCATTGTATGTGACTGATTGTTTTCTAAATGTTTGGCCTGCCTTTCAGAATGACTCAATGGAAACAAATTCAGCAGTTAGACATCAAGTTCCTGGAGCAGATTGACTACTTCTATGATGACACCTTCCCGATGGAGGCTCGACAGGTGTTGGCCAACTGGATCGAAGGGCAAGACTGGTATGTAATCTGTGACAATATAAGATGCACTTTCTCACCTGAGAAAGCTTTTGAAACATGACAAAATAGGGTGTGACTACCCGACAAGTTACAGCAACTGGAGGTTGCATCAAATGGAGAATGCTTTAAATGGAGGATGCACTGTAAATATGCAAACAATGTCACATTTTGTTACTGTAACAATATTCTGTTTTTGCATTGGCTCTTTGGTGGTATCTTTGTTGTGGTATACAGTATGTTGTGAAACACATAAATCAATTACATCTGTACCAGCAGTAAGTGAGCTGGTCTGAAATAGCAAGGGGCTCTGGCACAACTCCAGTGAACTTGTCTGAGGGCAAAAAAATATTCAGTTTCAATATTCTTTGAAATTGTTAACGTTAGCACAATTTCTAAAAGCTCATACAGTAAAAATCCGGAATTCTTCCATCCCAAATCTCCCATCTCCAGGGAAGCTGCCGCCGACCACGAGTCAATGGCCAACGTGCTGTTCAACAACCTGCTGATGCAGCTGGACCGACACTGTTCCCAGGAGCCCAACTTCCTCCTCCGGCACAACCTCAAGAGAATCACACACCAGCTTCAGGTCATTAACCAACCAGCACCATCAACCTTTACAACACAGGGATTAACCTTTATCATACCTCAGTTTTTTGTTTAAACCGTTGACAACTCCTTTGCTTATCTGAGGTTGAGTATAGAAAGCCCTTAAGGGTGCGTGCTGCTGTCATGTCATTCAAATAAATGCAACCTCCCTAGATAAGAAGTTGTTCTCACTCACTCATGAGTATTTCCTGATGAGGACTGTTGATAGGGAAGTGAAAGATGACAAAAAAAAAAGACAGCAGGTTATATAAAAGACACATTGATTACTTTCTAAGCTGCTTCGCGGTGAAACACCTTTGTCAGGCCACTGACTAACTTGAGAGGACTTCTGTGAAAATACACTTCAGCAGAAGAAGAGTGGCTTGTGGTTGCAGCCTCCGGTGTTGTTTGGAGTGTAATGTTTGCGTGGATAGGAAACCATTTCGCCACAGAATACAGAGGTGCCTCTAACTTTGACAGTCTGCTTAGCCTCACAGATAATTAAGCTGCAGTGACATTATCATAATAGATTTCAATGTTCCACTCGGGCACAAAGACAGGCACACAGACAAAGAAAACATGTCTAGTTTCCAAACCAAGATTTAAAAAAAAGAAGAAAAATCAGTTTAGTCCTACTAAGCAAGCATATGTTGGAGGAGTAAGTCGTTTAGGAGTAGGAGGAGTCCGTTGTTTAACTTAGTCAAAAACAGACCAGCAGTACACAACGACAGAGTCAAAAACCGACGAGCCGTACACAACCATAGACTCTAAAATTCCCTTCTAGAGTGGGAGCCGGGGATGAGAGCTCAGCATCCCCATGAAAACAGCCCCAGAAAGAACCACAGCACATACAGTACATATGAGTCATCATGATCATGATCTGGACTTTTTCGTATGTTGGTTGGTGGTTGTGTGGGCAGGAGAATTTCTCCCTTGAGAAACTCAGAGGAGCCCAAGAGACAATGAAATGTCAGGGCTTTTGCTTGATAGGTTGATGCTGAGGGACTTGCATGGGCCAGCAGTGGAGGGGGTGTTGTGCTGAAAGATGCCAACAGGATGCGGGGTGGACTTATACAAAAAAAAGATGAATTGATATCAGGATATATCATCTTTTACTCAGATGGAATTTAGGTTGCAACTTGTTCTAGTTTCGCTTTGAGTCAGGTCATTGAAAAAGATAATCCCTCAGTCAGTATGGTAAGCAGTATGTGTCTACTTTACAGTAAAAACATTATCTTTCTCATCAATATAACTGTAAATGTTTAAAGTATTTATTTATAGCACTGATAGCATGATTGACACCAACCAGTAGTTTTAGTTTAATCCACTTGTCTGTGTAGTTTTTCCCCCACTTCTGGTGTTTAAACTAAAAAGAAAAAAGAGAAAGCACTATAATCGTTGATGACAGTCACAGCCTGTCTGCATCTCTGGACCCTTTTCCTGCCGCATAACCACACTCACTTTTAGTAAGTCATACATAGCCACACCTAGAACTGAGGTCTCTCTGCCTTCTCTGTCTTCTAGATGAAATACAAGAGCAACCATGTCCAAGTGGCTGGGATCATCTCCAGTTGTCTGAGAGAGGAGAGGAGGATCATCGCTTTAGCCAGCATACAGGAACAGGTACAAATTAATTTAAATAAATACATTTAAAAAGGTTAAAAAAACCTGAAAGCTATATTCAAGGCACGTAGAAGGTCATCAAGTCATCAAGAGCATGGCTAGAGGAGAAGCAGTATGTTTCAGCCTGCACTGGCTTTCATAAGGGCATATAGGAACAGGGACAGGTTTGTGCACTGGGTCTTCATAAGGGCATAGGAGAGGCAGTATGTTTCAGCCTGCACTGGGTCTTCATAAGGGCATATAGGAACAGGGACAGGTTTGCACATCGGTCTTCATTAGCGCATATAGGAGCAGGGACAGGTTTGCACTGGGTCTTCATAAGGGCATAGGAGAGGCAGTATGTTTCAGCCTGCACTGGGTCTTCATAAGGGCATATAGGAACAGGGACAGGTTTGCACATCGGTCTTCATAAGGGCATATAGGAACAGGGACAGGTTTGCACATCGGTCTTCATTAGCGCATATAGGAGCAGGGACAGGTTTGCACTGGGTCTTCATAAGGGCATAGGAGAGGCAGTATGTTTCAGCCTGCACTGGGTCTTCATAAGGGCATATAGGAACAGGGACAGGTTTGCACATCGGTCTTCATAAGGGCATATAGGAACAGGGACAGGTTTGCACATCGGTCTTCATTAGCGCATATAGGAGCAGGGACAGGTTTGCACTGGGTCTTCATAAGGGCATAGGAGAGGCAGTATGTTTCAGCCTGCACTGGGTCTTCATAAGGGCATGTAGGAACAGGGACAGGTTTGCACATCGGTCTTCATAAGGGCATATAGGGGGAGGGACAGGTTTGCACTGGGTCTTCATAAGGGGATATAGGAATAGGAACAGCTTTGCCTTGGCTCTTTTAACCGGGCTACACTCCCACTACTCAAACACGTGGCCAGCCTATGGGTCAAGGAAAGAAAAAGATATTTACTCTTTCTCATATTGGGTGTATTAGAAAGGCCTTATGAATGGGCCCTACATGCTAGTACCTAATTTTGATTTAGTATTGACTTTGGCATGTTTATTGATTTTTATTAAAGTTTCTAACTTTAGGCCATTTTAAGCCTTCTTTCAGTCCACTTTGGTCCATTTACATTTACATTCTCTCTGACATCATCTGATGGTTGGATTGGTGTTAATCTGGAGACATAAAGCCAGAGCAGGTGCCATTGGTATTAATCTGGAGACATAAAGCCAGAGCAGGTGTTTTTGGTGTTAATCTGGAGACATAAGGCCAGAGCAGGTGCTATTGGTGTTAATCTGGAGACATAAGGCCAGAGCAGGTGCTATTGGTGTTAATCTGGAGACATAAGGCCAGAGCAGGTGCTATTGGTGTTAATCTGGAGACATAAGGCCAGAGCGGGTGCTATTGGTGTTAATCATATGGTCAGAGCAGGTGCTATTGGTGTTAATCATATGGTCAGAGCAGGTGCTATTGGTGTTAATCATAAGGCCAGAGCAGGTGCTATTGGTGTTAATCATAAGGCCAGAGCAGGTGCTATTGTTTGAATGCAGCCATACACCAACTGCTTACATAACACCAGTGAGTCTCGTTCTCCCTTTATTGCACAAAAGCAATCATAGATCCAACACAAACCACAGTTTGTGGCTCACAATGCTGTCTAGATATCTTTAGAGAGAAAAAAATAACTGAGCTGCTGTGCACCAGTTTACTGTAATAAGGAAGAAGGCGTCTTTTTGTTGGTGTTATTTCCTGTAGCCTGCTAGACTAGACTCTTAGCTGGCCGGAAACAGACACTTTTGCTGTCACTTAGCCAGTGAGGTACAAATTGCTGGCCTGTGGGCCACAGCTCGGGGGCTGGAACCTTTGATAGCTGACCTTTGACCTTTATCACAGCACAAGCATTCTGATGTTGATTCAAGGGTCTGCAGCAGTAATTTTAATTATCTATGCATAACCACTGCAACAGAGGTACAAATCTTTTTTTCAAAAGGATATGGGATGTAAAATATATATATTATATATGAATTTAATACAAAGTATAGTTCTAATTATTTAGTATAATTTAGAGTTTTGCTTACACTTTATATTATAGGGAGTGTCATGTCAGTTTAGTATCATTAGTTTCATTAATGTCTTCATTTTTGTCTTGTCAACAACAGGGGCCCTTGGAAAAGTCGATGCAGAGTTCTGAAGCGTTTGAAAGGCAGAAGAACCTGGACAACAGAGTGGCTGTGATTCGGAGTAGTGTACAGGTACTGTGGACGCCCCAACATAGAGTGGCTGTGATTCGGAGTAGTGTACAGGCACTGTGGCCGCCCCAACATAGAGTGGCTGTGATTCAGAGTAGTGTACAGGTACTGTGGCCGCCCCAACATAAAGTGGTTGTGATTCAGAGTAGTGTACAGGTACTCTGGCTGCCCCAAAATAGAGTGGTTGTGATTCGGAGTAGTGTACAGGTACTGTGGCTTCCACAAAATAGATCCGCAGATGTACACTGCAAACAAGGAAACTGTTGAAAGGGAATCATATTTTTTCCTCTTTGTCGCAAACAGATGATGGACCAGGCAGTGAAGTACCTGGAGGACATGCAAGATGACTTTGATTTTCGCTATAAAACTCTCCAGTCACGAGGTTGGTAGATCAAACTTTTCAAATGATTATTGGTTCTTAGAAGACCACCTGACAGAGCTAAAGAACAATCCAAAACATTTAGTGAAGGTAGAGGCAGAGTTCGTAATTCGATTTGTGATTTGTTGATATTTGAGCTCAACAACCAATGAAATTGCACCCCTCCCATCCATGCTCCCAAAGCAATGTGCTGATTGTCTGGAATTGTTTATGGCTTCGCCCAAGCCACCGTGTTTTTTACCCATTTATTGCAGCAGGACTGGAACACTGGATTTATTTAAGGACACACATTGAATGGACAGCTAGAGGACTGTCGAAGAATTTGCTAAATATATTAGAAAGCGTTTTGAAATACAATTGCAGACTGTACCTTTAAATCTTCAACTGAAGCGAATAGAATAAATAGCCTGTTGTAATTGCAGCTCTATAACTCAAGGCAAAAGAAAAAATAAAGACAAAATACTTAAGAGTGAAAAACAATAAAAGATAAAAAATATAAATATTTAAAAGAAAGTACAGAGTACATTTAATAGAAACAAAATTAAAAGGAAGTACAAATTACTGAAATATAATAATAATTGGAACACTGTGTGTTTATCTCATTCAGTAGGAGAGCCAGATATATCTGTGTAACTATGGCAGTCAGTGGTAGTCAGTGTTGTTGTTCTGTAGAATTTGGCCCAATGGCATCATGAAGAGACTGAACAGAAGTGGTCCAAGACCTGATCCCTGGGGGGTTTCCGCATGTCATAGCTACCCTGTCAGATTCATAATTGCCAACGGTGACAAAGTAACTCTGACCTCCTAAATAAGACCTGAACCAATTAAAGACTGCTCTAGAAAGAACCACCCAATTTTCCAACCTGTCCAACAGTATATTATGTTCTACAGTGTCGTAGGCAGCACAGAGTTTTAGAAAAAGCATAACTGATATTTTATTTGAATCAGTATTCAGTCATATATCATTTAACACTTTTATATATTTCCATACCGTGGTAAGGTCTGAAGCCTGATTGACGTTTGTCAAATTGACCCCTTGAGTTCAAAAAATTGATGAGTTAATTGAAAACAACTATCTCAATGATCTTAGTAGAAAAAAGATAAAGAAGTAGAAACAAGAAGAAACAGGAAATACATTAAAAGTAAAAATAGTGACATTTTGAGGCAATCTTATTGTTTATTAACATTGTCAAATGCTGTAGCAAACGTGTAGTAGATAAGAAGTCGTTGTGGTTGGGTAGAGGCTGTGCGTGTCTCCACAGATTCAGAGAGGAACTCGCAGTGCACAAAACAGGAGGTGGCCTTGCTCCAGGAGATCCTCAACCGCCTGGACTTCAAAAGAAAGGCAAGTGCAGCTCTCTCTCCAATAAACGCCCTGATGCTTTTTACTACAGTTTCCACCGCCACCACGCCCCGTCCCCCTGCACACATATTCTGCCTTCAGACTATTTCGATTGACGTGAATGTTTTGAACCGGCTCAAACCCCGTCGGCCCATTGGATTTCCCCAGTATCCCCGATGGCCAGTCTGCCCCGGGCCTCAAACCACTGCATGTTTCAGTGTTCCTCCTCAGGGACCTGTTTGTTTATGTCTCATCAGGTTATGGTCAATGTCATCTCGACCAGGTTAAGGCAAATAGGTTTGGGTTCTTACACAGGCTCTTGGCCAATTTAGACAAAAATGTCAAGATTTTAAGGGTATTGTTGTGATATCCTTACATGAGAAGTGATAATGAGAAGTGAAAGTGATGTTTGAGTAAATGCCCAGGCAGAAAGGAGGCACTTGAAGACTTGAACCAGGTCCCCCACCAGGTCCTCCTCAGCATTCAGAACTGCCTTCTCGTAAGGGGTTATGATGTCTGTCCAGAGATAACCACAACAGTATACAAAGTGCTTTGCTGGAACAAAATGTGGTAATATGCATAGAATATAATATTCAACTTTAAATAAATGAACATGAGAAGGTAAAGTAAAACAAAAATGAGGTACAATAATTATAAAAGGGTAAAATTAATAAAGATTAATCATGTATTGTGGTCCCAGAGGGTAGTGCTGACATACAGAGCTTTACTTCATACAGATTTTTTTAAATAATGGAATATAGATGACATATATGGGGGAGAATCAAGAGACACATCTCATCTGTATGCATGATTTATGTCCATAATTATGAGAAGCATCCTACCTTTAATGAGTAATGAGTGGGTGAGTAATAAGTGAGTAATGAGTCATCACTGGGTGTGTTTATGTCCATTAAACACTGGGTTGTGGTTGTGGTGCTCTTGCCCTTTAGGCCTCATCCTGATTACCACTGACCTCTTTTCCACATTTACAGTACTTCTCTTGGATTTTGTCACTCCATAACAACCAGACACATGTTTGGTGTTTACGTTTGTTCAAATTTTCCCCCACCTCTGGGCGGTAACGCCATATGACCTTCACAATGGAACAAATGTGTTCCACTGTTTTGGTTTGCCCTCAGAACTAGTGGTCTGCGTGTGGCTTTCAACATCGAATGAGATTAAAATGCCCTCTGACAAAAGAGGCACATTTAGCAGATTTGGAAAAGAGTTTTGAAGAGCTGACCTTTCTCTTCTCTGTGCAGGAAATCCTGTCTAAGATGACCGATGTCATCAAGGAGATCAACGACATGATGAGCACACAGCTGAACCTGGAGCTCATGGATTGGAAACGACGGCAGCAGATCGCCTGTATAGGAGGCCCAGTTCTCACTGGAATGGACCAGCTACAGAACTGGTACGGCCGGACCTCCATGGACCACCACAATGTGAAAGCCACTTGTGTTACTCTGACCCACTACACAGGTTTTCAAGGTTGCAAGTTTAGTGAGCAGAAGTACTAACTATATATTTGAATTTATTACTACATTATTACTACTTATTACTACTTTATACTACTACTACTACTTTGAATTACTACGACTACAATTACTGCTACTACTACTACTGCTACTTCTACTACAAGTTCACTTGACACAGTGAAAGCATAACCATAAAAGGCCTCAGAATAGATATGTTTAATTTAATTGGATTTGGATGAATGATGCCTTAGTCACATATGGTGCATCTACGTAATTGTGGGATCTCTGATTGGTAGCTGCTCAGAATGCTCCTCCCTCCCCTCCCTTTGAGTCGTCTGCTCAGCCAATCACCTGCGTGCAAACCTGGCAGGAAAAATCTCTGTGGGGAATATCTCAATGATGCTATTAATGCTGTAAAATAAGAAGTGCTTATTGAGGCCATTGGGAGATGTTAGGATGTTTTGGAGCTCGTATCAAACTAAATCTTATAGCCTGTTTTACCTCAATTCATTTCTCTTCTCAGCCCTGCTGAAATTCATGAATGTTAACCATTTTCACAGTGTTAAAAATGTAATTGAAATTTTGTGCTTTCTTTTTTCCCCTCTCGATAGGTTCACAGTGACCGCTCAGAGCTTGTTTCAGATCAAGCGGCAACTGGACAAACTGGGTGAACTCATCCACAAAGTTACCTACGAGAGCGACCCCATCCCCTTACAGAGCCCGCAGATGGAGGAGCAGGTCAAATTCCTCATCTATCACCTCATCAAAAGGTGCAGTGTACACATTCCAAAATGGTTTGGGGGAATAGCAATGAATGATAGAATAACAAATTGATAATTGTGGGTGGATAGAAGTGATTTAATTTCTATTATAACACGGGTAGATGGAATTATAACAAGGGTAGATGGAATCCACCATTCTGAGAGTGACTTCCGGGGTGTGCTATATTCAACGATATAGTAACTGTACGACCTGTTTTCATCTACCTGAGCGTTCCATATCAGTGCGCACTCCAAAAAAAATATCTAACCAAGGTGGCGACGTTTTGTGGGGAATGTAGTGGGGAATGTTTCATGTGAATTAAGCTATCTACACGACTTTTTATATGTCTACATTGACTCGGTTAGTTGTTTCTGTGCTACACGAATGTTGCAGGGTATTGTAAGTCTTAACTGAAAGTCTCGAATATTATTTGTAGGTGACTGCTAACGCGTAGACCAAAGACCCATTGAAACACACGTAGCTCTCACACGCGAGTTAGTGGCGATATCCAAATCAATATAAACAAATATTAACAAAGTTGAAAGTGTCCCATTGTAGTTTTTGTTATTTTAATGGCAACTTTATAAAATGAGCAATGTGAATGACTTAAATGGTGCAAGATCAATGTCGATCTCCTAGCTAATCATCAACAAACTTTTTGTGCTAGGTTAACAGACGTGAAGTTCCCAATGCTATTTGACTGTTGCATAGCAACAGCCACACAAAGGGGAACTATTTTCTCCTGGCTACTGAAATGCGATACACAATGTTTGGTGGCTAGAACTTTTTTGTGCTGAAAGGCAGCTTACTGTTTATAATTTAATTTTACTTAATATTTATAAAGTCGCTGGCAACCGTGTTATAAAAGCAATAAGGTACTCGAGGCAGTACGGTATCGTCAATAATGTACTTGTTCGAGGGTTTGCCGGCCCTCCGCTGCGTGTCAGGCAACAACACCCTCGAACAAGTACATTATTGACGATACAGTACTTCCTCTCGAACCTTATTGCTTAAACATTAGCTTGGTTATTGCAAAGTGTTGTAGCGCTGCTCATTACGCAACAAATCAAGAGCAAATATTCAATCCGCAGTTTTTTCAGGGAGTTTCCCATCTGCATTTTTCCTTCATTCATGGAACACTAAAACGCCTACATGCTCCAACAGTTGCTTTTGATTGATTTAGCAACTTTGGGAGATTTTATTTTATATATGTAATTGAATTTAATTTAATTTTATTAGTTGCTCTACTTCCTGCCCCATGTTTGACTGGCACTGAAAGGTTATGTCCCCAAACATGAAGAAATTTCACTGCTCAGGCCGATCTATATTTAGAGGCCCTCATCACCGATCGACAGTGACACAGTTTCATTTTGCTGGCGTCTCTTTGTTGTTTAGCAGAAAGGCAGAAAAGTGAGACCCATGGGTGGGGCCCTCTAATCTTGTGAAAATAAGATATGTGAGCAACTTCTTGTTTGTTTTCAGAAAGAGACTCAGCCCAAGCTTTTGTTCACATGCAGTTTTTTGGACAGCCTCTCACCCGATACCTGTGTGCATGCCAAACTGTTTGATGTCATTGACACAAACGTGGCCAACATTCTCATTTAGATTGTTACCTACTCACAGAATATTATGCCAATGTGACACTGACAGAATAGCAAACCTATGGAGAAAAAAAACCTCTGCCTCACCAAGCAATGATTATCATGTCTGTGTGCAGTTCCTTTGTGGTGGAAAAGCAACCCTGCATGCCTACCCACCCACAGAAGCCACTAATCATCAAAACGCAAGTGCAGTTCACCACCAAGGTCAGGTAGGCGATGCCCCACTTAACACCACACACTCCTCTCACACACAGCTTTCTCTTTCTGAATCACTTCTGTGGGACATTTTTTTCCAAGTGTTTCAGTCGGTGGTGCTTTATAGTTTCCTTTGACTCACGTATGGCATAGATTATTGGTGAAACTACCTGAGGTGGACTACCAGCTGAAAGTGAAGACCACGTTTGACAGGTGAGTGTCTCAGCCATTCATTGAAAAGTGTATCATACTCAGTGGTGTAGTGGTCCCGGGAGAAGTGGGTATACTCTTAATTTTTCTTCAGCAGCCCTTACAGCACAGGATAAACGCCCTGTTTTGAGAAGTGGGTATACGCAATGCTGACTGAAAAATAAGTGGGTAAACTCCGTATACCTGCGTATACCCTGGACTACACCACTGATCATACTACACATACAGTGTGGAAGCATTTATTCACTCCCCCCCTGACCTGTTTTTTCCTACAGTGAAGTGAGTCACACTCACACATCACATGTAAATGTAACCTCATACCCTTATTGATTCAGTAAAGGCTGTATTGCGATATGCCTAGTGATAGTTGTTCACCACAGTGTGTAAAAACACATGTGAGAAGAAATACACCACAAGTTTCATGTTTTTGTTTTTATTTTCTCTTTTGTGTGCAGGGATCCGCCGCCAGGCAAAATGTGAGTATCTGAGGCTTCCTGTTGTTTTCTAGGCCAGTTCCGTTGAACAGGTCACACAGGGGCACCACGAAAAAGACACAACAACAACGATGTAACACAGAGTTAGCGGTCTACAAACACAGCACGGAAATCGCAACATAATTTCCAATTCACACTGTTGCTCTCTGAATAAGTATTACGGTGTAATTTTCTGCGCTCTCATTTCCCCCTTTTCAGGAATAGGCAGTTTTTCATCCTGACCCAAAACACAAAAGTGATGGATGTGGAGGAGTCCTCCAATGGTTGCCTCTCAGTAGAGTTCAGACATCTGGTAATTATAACCTGACTTTAATATTCACCATAGCTACAGTCAGTAGAGTTCAGACACCTGGTAATCCTAACCTGACTTTAATATTCACTATAGTTACATGCAGTAGAGTTCAGACACCTGGTCATCCTAACCTGACTTTAATATTTAAACCAGTACCTTAACTACGCAGGACTTTTACTTGTAATGGAGTATTATTACATTACTGTATTGGTACTTTAACTTGTAAGTAAAGGATCTAGATATTTCTTCCAGATTCTACTGGTTAAACTGGGTAGAAAACATGTTTTAATAATTGTGGGGGTTACTGCAAGTGAAAATGAATATGCCATGAAATGACCATTTTTTTTTAACTACTTTAATCCCTTCTCTTCATACAGCAACTGAAGGAAAAGAAGTTTAATGGCACCAAAGGAAATGAGGTAGGACATTCCCATACAGTTTGGTTTGAGATTAGTTCAATGAAACCTTAGCTTGCCATGTTTTCAATCATATACATACATACTAAACTGCATGGCATGATCATTTCTAAAAATAGGAATTTCTCATGCATTAACTTCTTAAGTTAGGTATGTTTATTTATATGCATCTGTCAGTCAGTCCATCTTCCGATATTCCCCTTCTCTCTTCAAAGCCCCGCTCTGGTGAAAGTCAATTGTTTTAAATATATGATACATATATCATGGGCAAAATAAACGGTCAACGCCATGACTGAGCATTTCCACTTTGAAACTGCAGTATACCAACGACTCAGAAACACAGAACCAAACAGCCTGGGTTTCATGTCACAAACCTAAGGAACCAATCTCGTTAAGTTGCCTGTCAGGAGGGAGGCGTTTCAAACCGTTTTTCTCTAACGGCACAACTAGATGTTTATAATTTCAATCTAGAGTTGGTGATCGGGACCAAAGTGTATCTGACATTAGCTACACATTATAAGCTGTCTGATATCGTAGTCAAGCCAAAGGTTGAGAGAAAGAGCCAGGGTTAATTTGCATATTAACAGAACCACAAATACTAAGTGAGGCAAAGGTGTAGAGATTCATCCAGGCCATTTAAAAACAATGCACACACATATATATATATATGTATATGAATATGTCATTTTGAGGAACTGAGATGGGTTTTTAGGGGTTTAATCTCTAACTACATGCAAACACTAAACAGTAGAGGGCGATATTATACAATTTGCCAAAGGGAAACCACATTCACGGATTATGATCAATTGTGAGGATTTATATGTCCTGTTTACCTTTCGAGTGACATAGTCGTTTCTTACATGGACACTTTTCTCACGAAACACAAGGAAAGAAAGATGATAAAGAGAGAGCTAGGAGAGATCAAGCTTTTGTGCAATCACAGCATGCATTCTTTTCTTCATCCACCGAATGGATATAAGGCCAGGTCCAGGTGTTTCTGATGATGCGTTGTGTTGTTAAATATTAAATCCACAAAAAAACTTTTGTTAAAATACTTAGTAGTGTATGTATGTGTGCCTGTATGCGTAAATGTGTGTGTGTGTGTGTGTGTTTGTGTGTGTGTGTGTGTGTGTGTGTGTAAAAGTGTGTGTGTGTTTGTGTGTAAATGTGTGTGTTTGTGTGTGCATGTATACCACGTTCTCTCTGAGGATGTAGAGTTGGGACGGTTCAGCCACTGTGTGTGTGAATGTGTGTGTGTGGTTGCGTGTGTGTCTGTATTTGTCTCTCTGTTGACGTGTGTGAATTTGTGTGTGTGTGTGTGTGTGTGTGTTCTTTCAACAGGGCCCCCTCACAGTGACTGAAGAACTTCACATGATCACCTTTGAAGCCCAGTTCACTCTGCAAGGAATGCCCATCGACCTGATGGTCAGTCCCGGCACAGAGTGTCACTGACCATTGTATCTTTCTGTTTAAGCATTTCTAACACAAGCCAGCTCACACCACTATGATTAATAAAAGATGCATGCGAATGCATGACAATTCACCTTTTTAACCTTTACAGAGATAAGACATAGTCTAGACTCTAGAACTCAAACTGATTTTAAACTCATCTCCCTCTCTCTCTCTCTTTCTCCCTATCCCTCTCTCTCTCATTCTGTCTCTCTCTCTCTCTTTCTCCCTCTTCCTCTCTCGTTCTGTCTCTCTCTTTCTCCCTCTCCCTCTCTCGTTCTGTCTCTCTATCTCTTTTTCTCCCTCTCTGTCTCTCCCTCTCTCATTCTGTGTCTCTCTCTCTTTCTCCCTCTCCCTCTCTCGTTCTGTCTCTCCCATCAGATATGCTCTCTGCCTCTGGTGGTCATCTCTAACGTGAGCCAGCTCCCTGCTGGGTGGGCGTCTGTCATGTGGTATAACCTGCTGACTGATGAACCAGAGGTATTCAAAAAGCACACAATACACAACTGAAGACAGCCAAACTGCAAGCACACACACACACACACACACACACACACACACACACACACACACACACACACACACACACACACACACACACACACACACACAACCACACACACACACCCACACCCAGACACACACACACACACGCACAGATGAGAACACATGGCAAACAGTTTGCAGATTCCACACATTACTTTACAAAAGTTCACTGATGACTGCATTGTTCTCTCTCTCTCTCTTTCTCTCTCTTGCTCTTTCTCCCTCTCTCTCTCACTCCCTCCCTCTCTCTCTCTCTCTCGCTGTGTTTCTTCACCTTCCCTAGAGCATGTTGTTCTTCAGTAACCCTCCGCGGGCCACATGGAGCCAGCTCTCAGAGGTGCTCAGTTGGCAGTTCTCCTCCTTCGCAGGGCGTGGCCTCAACAAAGAGCAGCTGAGTATGCTTGGTGAAAAACTCCTAGGTGAGCCTTACCTCTGCACAACTACACAGGTAGAAGTGTGGTAGCTACAGTGCATTGACTAGGTCTGCAATGGTATAGACATGTCCTTTCCCTGGTATTCGATGAATGCCACCTTATAATACCGCAGACAAACCCCCTGTGTTTAATTTTATATTATAGCACATATATATATACATATATATGGGCCATTCTACCGAATTCGTGTAATATGCAGTCCCTCAACAATAAAAACTATTTACAAAACAATTAGGTATTTAGGCATAGATATTTAATTAGAAAATGTTATGGTCTATATAAACCCAATGCATTACATGAGATAGTGATAAGCTAAATATATACAAAATCATCATTTATAGGGTACTTTCTTTTGGGAAGTAGCTGTCCCCAACCCTGACATCTAAATTTCAATGCCTTTAAATAACACTTTTCAATTTTTTTAGATTTTTTTCAATGATTTAATTTCAAAGATCTTTATGATTGGGTTGAAACAGAACTTGGAATATTTAGATTTATTGTGGGTTTAATTTTTAAATCAATTTTCTATACTCAAAAAATCATGTCCCTAGTTTTCATGTCACTACCGAAACACAAGAGTTTTAGTCCATTGGCTGAGCCTGTGTTTTAGCCACGACTCTACATTTTTGACCATGCAGTGACACTGCATCTCTGTCCCTCATGGTTGAATGGTAAGTAGCTAAATCCCATAGTTTTTATATAAATGTGTTCCAAAGTCTGAAAATCGACGTGTAACCTTAAGAATTGTCACTACCGAAACGCATGTTTTCTTCAATTAAGTAAACCTTTTGGGGTTTCATGGAAAATCTTATGTTTGTATGTGTGTTCACCTCTTCAAAGATGTGTTTGAAAGCCGTGTGCTTGCTAGAATTCTTTATTTATGCTTAAAATTAGCTAGAATTGTCACTACCGAAACAGTCACTACCGAAACATATGGTAGTGACCTGATGATTTCAGTAGTGACAAAATGAAATGGTAAGTAGTTCAATCCGATAATTTTTTTAATAAATGTGTTGTGTGGACTAAAGGGCGGCCCAGAGCACCTTTTGGAAGATTTTGGGAGAGAAATGAACATCTATCCAACAGTGCAGTCACTACCGAAACACTGGATGTCACTACCGAAACAGTGCAGCACTACCGAAACACAGGATGTTTTGTAAAAAATTAAGTATATTGAGTAATCAACTAAAATGTTATGATACTGATTGGATTAATGTATGTTCAATTTCATCAATCAACAACTCTGGAATCAATATGATCAGTATTTTGCATTTTACAAAGAAATATTGCACTTAGATTTTGATGAATTGTATAAATTGAACTTGAAAATTTGGTAAAAAATTCATTTTTATGGATTTCATTGTGAAAACCTTCAAGAAATATTTGTAAAAATACTCTTCAGAGAAGGGAAGGAAACACAATCTGAACAGGTCAATAATAATACTTTTTTACTATAGTTAATGTGATGTTTCGGTAGTGACAATTTTTGGAAGAGGAAAAACATTCCAACACATTCTGAAAATACAATATAAAAATTGACTGTTCTTTTACTAGATAAGTGTACTTTAGATATGGTACAATATACATACGGACAAAGTTTTGGGAATAAAACATAAAAAAAAACAAAATATTTCCGACCTGACTTTGCACCAATTCGGTAGAATGGCCCATATATATATATATATGTATATAAACTATATTATATAAGATTAAAATTACTTCCTCCAAGGAGGTGATGTTTTCAGTGCGGTTTGTCCGTCTGTGTGTAATAACTATCAGCCTGATTTTAATTAAACTTGGAAGAAAGGTGTAGCACGAGCCAAGGAAGTGCCTATTAAATTACAAAGCGAATCCGAATCATAGAACAGTGAACAGTCAAACCACATGAGGATGGAGGCTAAGGGGGGGGGGGGGGGGGGGGTGTTCTGTTAGGATGGCAATGGCGGAGAGGAGCTTAACACAGTGGTACACTTCCTAGTACCACAATATGGCGATGATGATGCGGTTGTAGTTGCAGCCCTAGCTCTAACTATTTTGTGTGCCTATTTAGTGTACTCGGTGTACCAGTGTGCCTACTAATTAAAGGTCTATTTGGGTTTTAAGCTACCTCTAATACACTACTTGAAAATTATGCTAGCAGGTCAGGTTGCTATGAAGTCTCTCAGTGGTCTTTTGTATTTTCATTAATCTGTTCATGACTGTTCAGTCCTGTACAGTAAACTAAAACAATAATTTCAATACCTTAAATTATGTTTTTATATTATATATAATTATATATTTTATATTATTGTCCTTATATAATATATATATATATATATATATATATATATATACATACAGTATGTTCAGCTAAACACAAACTATTGGGATGTTGACCAAGTAACTTCAACATTTATGTTCTTTATCTGTGCTGCCCTAGTTTCTTTTAAAAGTAGCACCGGACTGATTGTTTTTTCCCTACTCACATAGTGATGACATGGCAGACAGGTTTCTGTCTAAAATGTCATGTTTGGGCGTGCTGAAAGTATGAGGGACATTCCCGACAAACGGATGCATCATCCAAGTCTAAAGAAAACATACACACACTAACAGATGGACATGATAAGCTAATAAAAAGTGTTGATTTCGTATAATTCACAAACTTTAAATTAGTGGATCACTGATTTAATTTCCCACCAAACAAACTTAACACGACCTAATTAGGACAGATGGGGTCTAGAATTGGTCGACATTTAGTAGCATAAGCTATCAGGGACAGGAAGGGGTGTGTGGAAACAAAACACCCTCTGTTCCACTGACTGATAATTCGCACCTTTGGGCAGGAATGGCGATGACATCTTATGTCAAATGTGGTTTTTCACGTGGTGACGCGATTCATAATAATAGTTGTGTAGGGCTTCTACACAACCTCATAACGCAGTCATGTCTATTTATAAATAGTTATGTTGTCCTCAGCGTCAGCCGACAGTTGCTGTAATGCATTATGAATACGTAATAAACATTTATAAGTGTGTTTATAATGCTTTATGGATATTGGGGTTAAGTAAAGTGTTAACAAGTGTTTCATGCTTCCACCTCAAGGCCAGCAGCCTGTACACAATGACTGCCAGGTGTCCTGGTCCAAGTTCTGCAAGGTAAGCCCTCCGCTAGTTCTAAGTGGGTGATTTCGGCCTTTTGTCATACTTTTTACTAGCCTGGATACCAGCCTGAACTCCGCCCACAAAATTTTTGGTCTGGGAGATTCAGTCTGGAGTCGAGTTAGTTGGGAGGGTTTAAACGGCCCCGAAAAGTGATATGACCATTCAAATTGTAAGGGCGGGCTTTATACGTTGTTGGACAGATATAGATAGAATACCGGTATACATCGAACAAAGATGGCGCCGTCTCGGAAGCTTAGTGGGACATATTTTATATGATTTAAGCTATCTACACGACTTTTATATGTCTACATTGACTCGGTTAGTTGTGTATGCGCAAAACGAGTGTTGCCCAGGATTATAGGTCTTAACTGAAGCACTCTAGAGCATTATTGATAGGTTATGCTAACGCGTAGAAAAAAAAACATTCAAACGAATGGTAGCTTCTAGCCTTGAGTGCTAATTAAGTAACGTGAGCAGGCATATCTCAACAGATATGACAGCGCATTCATTTTGAAAGAGGAACAGAGAAACGCGATCAAGGCATTTATCGGTTGAAAAGATGTTTTTGCCGTCCTTCCTACGGGATCAGGTAAAAGTTTAATCTATCAGATGGAAATACTACGTTGCTCTGATTGGTTCTAGGTATCCAATTCAGCGAAGAGGAATTTTCTTTCCTGGTTCGTTGAAACACGCCCCATAATCACAGCCCAATAGTCCGGTCTCAGACTCATATTCTGACTAGAATTATGAGTATGACATCGTCAGGCTAACTTTTTACTACACACACCTCAATACGGCTTCATAATGAACACGGTAACATTTAAAACAGCAATGCTTAAGAATAGATTGTCTCGGATTGAGCTGATGTGTTTAAGGAGTTAAGAATTAACATATTTAAAAAAAATAATGACTGACTTGTCTATTAATGTTGCCATGATATGCAGTCAGTCTTGTGGCAACATGTTTGCCTTTGACGTGATCCTTTTCAAAGCATATAGAAAACAGTCAAGCCACAAGCTAAATGAGGATGGCAGCACTGTCAGATAAAAGCTGTTAGGATGGCAAAGGGCGGAGATGAGCTCAACACAGCCGTACACATCCTAGTTCCTAGTACCGCGATATGGCGGTGATGCGGTTGTTTTTGCAGCCCTAGCTCTCAAGCTGTTGCAGCCCTCTCAATCATCATGATTACAATCGTTTTTTTCTTTAAATGTTCTTATGTTGTTATGTGGAGTTAGTTTCATTGCTATAAGGTCATCATTTTGTATATCCTACCTTAGTTTGTGAAGCACTTTGTGTATAATGCTTGATTTGTGCAATATTATGCTCTTATTTTGAAGGGAGTCGTCATAACACACTGTTTGTTATTTTGTTTTCTTATCAAGGAAAATATTCCTGGGAAGCCTTTTAGCTTCTGGATATGGCAGGATTCCATTTTAGATCTAATTAAGAAGCACTTGCTTCCTGTGTGGATTGATGGGTGAGGCGCACCCCCAGAACACGTGCACACACAAACACACACACACACCCATGCATTCACACATATAGACACAGACACAGACACACATATACATGCACGTACAAACACACACACACACCCATGCAATCACACATATAGACACACACACAGACACATGCACGTACAAACACACACACACACACACACACCCATGAAGTCAGACATATAGACACAGACACAGACACAGACACATGCACGTACAAACACACACACACACATCCATGAAGTCACACATATAGACAGACACAGACACATGCACGTACAAACACACACATACACCCATGCACTCACACATATAAACACACACACAGACACATGCACAACACAATTGTACACAGTTATAGAGAATACTGCTTATTCTTAGGACAGTGCTTTATTTACTTTTTGAAGTTATTTTCCTTACTGATGCATTAGAATCTTTCATCATGTACTGTATGTAATCAAAATCACACTGTTATCTGTTGCAAACACTTCCTTAATTTGTCTTTGCTAAATGAAACTTTCCTGTTGTGTGACCAAAATGGCTTGGGTTTGGTTATCACAGCAACATCATGGGCTTTGTGAGCAAGGAGACGGAACGCGCCCTTCTGAGGGAGAGAGAGTCCGGAACCTTCTTACTGCGCTTCAGCGAGAGCCACCTGGGAGGGATCACCTTTACCTGGGTGGAGCAGGCAGACAATGGTGAGTGAGTGAGAGCTGAGGATCCTCGGCTGAAGGGTAGAAGCACCAGACACCAGACTGGTGTGTGACCCTCGTTACAAAATCATTGCGTGTGTGCGTGCGTTCATGCATGTGTGGGGAGAGGGGAGACCTGTCAGTGTAATATCTGGGCATGGTGAAGTCCACACAGTCTTTCTATTCGAGGCGAAATGGTGGACAGCGACAGTCTCATATCATTCTCTTGCCCTGTACTTATTCTTCAAGTACGCAAACATAAATGCTCTCACACAGGTAGTTTGAAAGTTGGAAATTCGGTCTGGCAACTTATCCAGAACTTAAGTTATATGAAAAGCACGCAACATCTGTTGCATGTACTCAATAAGCTTGGCATTCAAGAAAACATAATGCGTCTCCATATGCCGAAATAGTTTCGACGGCTTCATAGCTTCAGTAATGCTGAACATACGAAACACAGTGGTACCTCCTCTCCGGCTATCATCACTGTAAATCCGTATTTGATGTCTTCCTCATTGTTTTTTCTTTTTCTTTGTTGGCTTTGTTTCCCTGTATCCTGTGAAGGTGTACCTTTGTCGTGGCAGCCTGTCTCTTTCCTCACTAAACACCGATCCATTGGTGCTTCTGACCAGCTTACTCCAGGGTAGAACGAAATGTTAGCTAATGACAGTAGATAACTTCAGTCGTTCACCAAAAGTTTAACTTTTCGACTAAACTTCAAAAGTACTCGTAGGCTATGCACGCGAGACTGTACATTATGAATAATCCGGTATGGCGTGACGTTACGAACGCAATGCATTAACATCAGCAAAGCACAGGCTACTATAGACTGGATAGGTGCAAGGCTACATTCTGTCAGCGTGAATCTCCTTTATATTATTTTAGACATATTTTTCTTATTTCAGACATTTTCAAGAGTAATCTGGAAATGTGTTGAAATATCAAAGCAAATATATTTTTTTTGTGTGTATTAATCAGATGCTGCCTCTCAGTTCTTGTGGTTCTCTTGGTTCTCCCCCTAGGGGAGGCTAAATTCATCTCAGTGGAACCCTACACCAAGAACCGGCTCTCCGCTCTTCCATTTGCCGATATCATCCGGGACTACAAGGTTATCGCGGACGGCATTGTGCCTGAGAACCCACTGAAGTTCCTGTATCCTGATATACCCAAAGACGAGGCCTTCGGGAAACATTATAACAGTCAGCAGAGCAAAGGCAAGATTCACAGTGAGCGGTTTTGTCAGGAATAATTTCTTGTCGGCAAACACTACATTACACCTATTTAATTATTTGCAGATAATTAGTTTCCTAACTATTTCCAACACAGTCAGTTCACACCTAGAGAGTTTGTACTAGTGGGTATTGCACCCTGTAACATGCTTCATTGTCTTTCTTCCAACAGTCTTTCCATACTTTCCCATGTCTCTGATTCCAATCTCCACTCTGTGAGTACACATGGTTTTATTTCACGAAACAGAGAGAGAGAATGTGAGAGTGATGGAGATAATTTCTGTGTTTTACCCATTGTAAAAAGTTCGTCAACCCCACATAAAAATAACAGTACTGTCTCTTAAGAAGATCGGACTATACCTCAGCACTCAGGAGTGTCTCTAACTCTTTTAGGAGGAAAGAAGTTAGTCTCTAACTCCTACAAACAATCAAAAAATCATACAATGGAGCGTCTCAAACTTCAGTCAATTGAATGACTCTCTTCCACATAAATCACACAATGGCGCGTACAAAACTTCAGTCAATTGATTGACTCGATACCATATCAATCACACAAATGAGTGTCTAACTTTTGTCAATTAAGTTAAAGAGTCCAAATTCACACAACAAGGTTTGCGACTCTTAAAAGACAAAAGTCAAACATATAGTGAACTACCTCAATTAAACGTCAATACAGCAGCCATCATGGTCTAGGCATATCCTGTCACTCATTTTTTAATCCATTGTCTTTTAATCCATGAATCATCTTCCCTTATTCGTATTATTCATGTACGTTATTGTTTGAATAACGGCTTTTTAATCCGTTGTCATTTAATACATGAATAATTTTTACATATTCGTAAGGTTCTTGCACGTCCTTGTTTGCACTCTAACCCCTCCTTGTGTTTGCGTTCTTTATTGGTTGATTGGTCTGTGCAGACCCAACGTGACGCCACTCCAGTGCTCCTCCCCGGACCCTCCCATGAGCCCTGGCATGTTTCATGTCCTCAGCCAGCAACTGAGCCCCTTCGAGATGGCCGCTGTAAGTTCTCAGTGCTTAGACCGCGGGTTTCCGCTGATAGATTCATTTTCTGGCCTATCAGGTCACATCAACGCCTCTGTGATGAACCTTATTATACCCCAGTGATGAAATATACTTTTTTAGTTTAGATTTATTGTTGGGCTTTGTGCCTTTAATCAGATAGGACAGTGAAGGTAGACAGGAAATGAGCTGGAGAGAGATTGGGAGTGGGACCGGGACATGACCTCGAGTCGGATTTGAACCCAGGTCCCCATGGGAGTTCAGACCAATTCATGTTCAGGACTGTTGTTTGCGCCACAGCTCCTCCGAAACCTACTGTATGGGGAAAAACCCCTGAAATATCTAAACAAAGCACAAAAAGGTAAGGAAATTTGTGTTTGGTAGATTATTTCTTTGTTGTAACAATGCTCCTTGGCAATACATCTTATACCGTTGGAAAGCCTGTTTATTTACCTTTTAAATTGTTAAATGTTCAATATGTCTTATTTCTTCAAACCTCAATCATCCAATCCACCACACACCAAACAAAAGCAACAGCAAAATAAGCTGTTTAGTAGTGGCAGAGAAGATCAGGCACATTTTTCATGGGCGCAACCCACATACTCAGCTCTGCTGCTCATCCCCCAAATGCATGTTCCTTACGAATGTGGTACAATTTAATAGCTAAGTAAACAGGCTTTCCAACGATATAAGATTTATTGCCAAGAAGAATTGTTACAACAAATAAATAATCTAACAAACACAAATGTCCTTACTTTTTGTGCTATGTTTAGATGATACCATGAAGATGCTGTATTATTTTTATTTCACTTAGAGCTTGTAAAAATGACTTAAACCAGATGCTTACCCTGACACAGGCCCATTCTTGTTTCTCATTGGAGCTGGCAGACTTACAGGTCTGTCTGGATTAGAAAATATTGTGTGACTGTAGTTTAGCACTCCTGCGTTTGTTTTCAGTAAAATCCTCTTGTCTTTGGTTGCAGTGAATTACTCTTTGTATTCTCCCCTAAGGTCAGCTCCCTAACCCTTAGCGCATATTTCAAAACATTTCCCTGAAGTGATAATGAACCCTGGCCAAAGATATGCGTCCACAAGGGAATTGAATTTTATAATATTATAAACTCTTGATTTTTTTCAGATCAGTTCACCATAGCCCTGGCAGTGGAGGAATTCAGAGAAATGTTCAGATGAGATCTCAACAAAGTCTTTGTATTTCTGATGGATGGACTGAATGCTAGCATGACAGACATTTCTCCTGTGATTGTGAAAGGCGTGCTTTGCCTGAAGCGCAACCTCTCATGTCCAGTATGTCATCAACTAATTATGAAAGGCTTTGATTGTAAATACACAAAGTGGAATGTGACATGCCATGGTAAGAAGAGATTTATGTGAAATTCAGGAAGAAAAACAACAAGGAAAAGAGAGAAAGTGTTGCAATGAGCTTAACAAGCATCAGGGTGCTCACATTCTAGCGTCACAAAGAAAAACAGTTGATTTTGGCTCGTTTATTTGTTTCACTTCTGGATAACTGGCTGGTTCGTGCTACATTTAACTTATTCTTTAGTATTGCAAACAAATCGAGCTTAACTAAAACAAAAAGCCATGATACACACAATTCTTATTTCGTTTCCCGTATGTTTTCCCCTTAGTTACTATAAGCAATTACAAAAGGCTACAACCAGGTACATATTATTTGAGCATTTTATATTTAGAATAGCTGTGTTGACGTTCTCACATATGTGGACTTTGTACCTGTCTATAAGATGGTGTTTATTTTCTTCTATACTTGGTCTTTTTAAGTAATTCAGTTGCTTAATTTAAGCATTTATGTCAGCTTTTAAATTTTGACTAGTATGAAAACTGTTTTTTTTTATCCTACCTCTGGTGTTCTACCTGCCAATCATCTCATAAATAAATCAGATGATTTGTCTGTAATTTTTCAATAAAATGATCAAACAACAATATGCCTCACACATCAATATCTGGATATTCCTCTTCGAGCAGCTTCAGGCTAAGCAATAATGGCAGGTCCACATTTGCACATATGATTTCTATTAATTGAAAATGCCACCAGGTCGTTTTATCATTTGTTTCAGTATTCCAGAATAAGGCAACTCATCTGGGCATTACAAAACTGTACTTTTGAAACACAGACAGGATTTGAGATATTAGTCACTGGCCAGAAAGAAATGTCTCTCTACACCTCTCTCTTACCGCCTGAACCACTTTTGCCCCACTGTCGGCAATCGGCATACTATTGTGTAGTCAAAACAATAACACATGGCAGAAATGGCAAGCATTTTCAAACTTACAGCTCCATATGAATGGAAAGATGCGTATGTCCTTAGATGAAATACACAAAAGCGAAAGGTGACATTGTTGGAGAACAACTGATAATACAATATAGTATATTATAAATATAAATAATGCTAGTATAGCCTACTGACAATATTAGAAACAGATATAAACCCATAGTCAAAAGGCTGCGAAACAGATATAAACCCATAGTCGTTGTAAGTTCATAACTTTGCTGACATTAAGTTTAGTCTTATTTTGTCATATTTTGTTGGGAAGATGTCTTCGTCTGTTACCAGTTTGAATGTGCGCATGAAGTCCATTTATTTGAAAACAGTGGCCCTAAATGTATAATTCATGTAATGTTTAAACTAAATTAAAAACAAACTAAAATGTCTAAATGAATCGATGCCCATTATATCATCCTTTTGAAAATAACTCGACAATTTAGGAGTGAGAAAGTTCAGTGGGGAGGGGGGTCATAAGTATGTGTCAAGTGACCTAAGCCTATCTTATTGCCTCTTTTAGCATTCGCATATAGTATCAGTCATTTTATGAGAAAAACTAATTAAAACAAATCATTGGTCAGACATTAATCACCCATCTGAAATATTCTTAATTAGCTGGCGAACTGTAACAAACAAAACGCCCACTTATACCTCCATAAAATGTCACTGTTGAGGCTCCAGGGAGGCTGGATCACGACAGACGAGGACTGACAAAAAAATGGGATGTAGCCAACTTTCGATTCTGCGTTTCCCACAAACACCAGCGCGTTAGTTTCGCTTTCTCGGAAACCGTGTGATTTACTCGTTTGCCAGATGCTCTCCTTTCCACCACGGTGGGGCTGTAGTGAGCAGAAACTAAGAGGACAGGAGGATGTAGCCTACTTGCAGTCACCTATGCAACCAAATATGTAATACGTATTAATGTATATTAAATAGTCTGCTGATATAAGATAAGTAATCATTTAACGTAGGATAGCATGTATAAGAGGTTTAGCGTGTGTTATGCATGCGTTGTCCAAACCGAGTCCAACTTCACAACACTATGTAGCTCTTACACCTTATAAGAGTAAAGGACGGACAATATTGCAGCAATATAGACCAATACATCGCAGTAATTGGGGGCAGTGGTTAAGGTAAACATAAGTGTAATGTAGCACGGAATGTGAGATTCATATGCTGAAAAATGAAACCATACATGGTTAGTTTCTATTCTCCCTCAGTCTCCGTCGAGCCAGATGAGTTGGATGGAAGAGGGCAGGACTATATTTAGCGCATTGTCCGTCTATTGGGTAAAGTTTAGAGGGCTAAAGAAATCTCTGTTTTCATTGGTTCATTTGTTGACTTACTATCAGCTGGCTGTATATGCCGAAAAGGAAAGCGTATATCTCTAACATAGCATTCTGAGCTGGAGTCATGCGAACCGAACACTAATGCCACATTTCACATACATTTGAGGAATTGGATTAAGGACGTCACCGAAATTAGGTGTCTGCTACAGTCTGCGAGGTAGGCTAGACTACGTTTCATGCTACTTTTCCATTCATGGAAGTAAACGTAGCCTACCTCTATGATCTTAAATTCTGTCTTGCGTGCTTAGGTTCATGTTTGCAGTTTCTTTATATCACATAGCCTGTTGAGCCCTGTTGATGTATCTTAAAAAGTCTGTGAAATCTGTGTCCAAAATTAATTCATTATCTGTAGCATACGTATAAAAAAAGACAATGTCCATGGGACAAGAGAAGACTAAATGAATTATCCAAGACAGCGTGTAATGTGTGAGTGCATGTTAAGGCTGCAACTTCTTTGCGTAATTCTCTGCACAGTTGTAGTAAATTCCCTTTACAGAAAACAAAAACCAAGATATTTTAGTAGTAATTACAGAAATAATGACCTTAATGCACGGTTAGCAATGTCGGTTTATCTTAATGATTAACATAGAGCAATGACCAGTGATTCAAGTGACGCACCTTTCTTTGAGGCTGCACGGTACAATAACACTAGGCTTAATAGAAAGACTATTAGTGTATAACGTTATATAACTTATATGAGTATATAGTGAGCATATAGACAAGGCTATTCCCTAAGAATAAGATGCAATTTAATCACACATTTGAACGTTGATTAATTAAATATATACATTTTCCCCTTGTGCAGACATGGCACAGTGGAGTATGCTGCAGCAGCTGGAGTCCAGGTATCTGGAGCAGGTGGACCAGCTTTATGATGATACCTTTCCAATGGAGATCAGACAGTATCTGAGCCAGTGGATCGAGAGCCATGACTGGTAAGGCTTCAGGTTTGGCAGGAAGGAGCAGCTTTGTTGGCCAAGCTTCCAGAATCCTCAGCGGGGTGATGCGGTCATCTTACAATCATATGTGCATGCACAGTCACACTGATTTGGCAACACTGGGTTTGTAAGAAAAGGGGCACAGAATGGTAGAGAAGAGTACGGCTGTGTCATTCATGGTGTTGCTGGCTTTCCATATTTTATCCACTCTATTTTTCCTCCTCCTCCTGGTAACTGGAGTGGTTATTTTTGTTCGGAGAGTGAAGAAGGACGTGTCAGTAATTTAAAAGAAAAGTGAAAGTAAAATGTCTTGTGAATAGATATGATTGTGTGGTATATTGTTCTCAGGCAAGGTCTTACAGAACATGCCAGAAGGCTGGGTGACATACACGGGTTTCTTTTTTTACTGTATTTGCCACTTGTCATAATTACGTCCGCTGCACAAAATAATAAAGTAGTGTTTAAATTTCAAAACTTGGCTACAAATACTTGTAATGCTGCACTAGTGCCTTAATACAAATTAAACAAATTCAAAGGCTGAAGATAAAATAATTAAATTACTTTATATTAAATAACATCAATCAAATGAAAGCGTTTAGTGACTCCCTGCTTTCTCCCTTCTTTCATACACATCATGATGTTTGCCACCATTTATCATTTTAGGGAGTCTGTTGCCACCAGTGACTCGTTGGCAACAGTTCGTTTTCATGACCTGCTGGCCCAGCTAGACGACCAATACAGCCGCTTCGCCCTGGAAAATAACTTTCTCCTTCAGCACAACATCCGCAAGATCAAGCGCAATCTGCAGGTACAATCAAGGGGTGGAAAAACAACTCTAATTTGCTGTATTAAATGCTGTAGTTTTGATATAACGCATCAAAAGTGTAAACAGTAGAAAGAAGTCTGGCCAGTGCTGTATTATTTCTGGAAGATTTTTTTCATAGTCATTTGTCTGGTGGCACCACTATCATTTTGTTAAACACTCTGGCTGGCTTTATTCTTTGGAGCTTCTGGTCTTGTTTGCCTTGGGTTGGTCCAAACTCAACAATGGAAGAAAAACAATCAATTGCTCTCTTATACAATTACACTCTAATACAATGCACTCTGACAAAACACTGAAGAAATACTGAACAATTAAACTTGATTGACTGCAGAAGCACTGAACAATTGAAGACTGCAGAAACACTGACCAGTCACAGACTGGAGAAACACTGAACAGTCAAACTCTAACACAATGCATTAGGGCTGAACGATTAATTGCATTTTGCGATTAAATCCCAAAATGGTAAAATGCAATTTTCGCGACAACAACGTGGTGTAAAATATATATACTGTATATATTTTTAAGATGGAAAATGTTGCACACAGTGATTAAAGCAGCATAACGGATCAATTGCTAATCGCTAACGAGATGCTAGTGGCTCAAACTAGCAAAATCTCTTGGAATGTGCTTACTTTGACACTATGACAAACTAGTTAGTCAACAACTGTCTTAACATAATCAAACATCAAGCAAGTGCAACACAAGACAAAGCAAGACGGCAATTAAGCTACTTACTAGTTCGGCAGACAGTAAAAACCGGGTGGCTTCAGGCAAACCTACATAACGCAGTCATTTGCCTCGGAACCCTGGTATGGCAATGGCACGGAGGCAATTCTCCATATTTAAAGTCATGTTAATGTTATTTTAAGGTAAAACTGCTTATCCTCACCCTAACCCTGAAGTGCAATTACTGCATAATGCCACTTTAAAAAGTGCATGCCTTGTGTTTATACAATTTTTTTCTGTAATGAGCAGTTTAATAAAAATGTAAAATGTGGGAACGAATATTTTACACTAAATGTATCTTAATATTGTGTTGGTCATATTTAAATCATTCATTACGTTTTGATGGGGAAAAAAGAGGATAAAATGAAAAAAAAAAAAACGCATATCGAATCGCAATATTTTGGGGAAAAATCGCATTTAGATTATTTTCCCAAATCGTTTAGCCCTACAATGCACTCTGGGGATCTTTTGACAGGAGCACTTCCAGGAGTTTCCAGTGCACATGGCTATGCTTATCTGCAACGCACTAAAAGAAGAGAAGAAGATCCTCAACATGGCCATTAAAACAGAGGTATGAACTACCTCTATTACCCTGAAAGTTAGCCTATATTAGCATTAAATATCAGTATATTATCAGTATGTTTTTAAATTATTATTATGACTGTTTTCCTCAGGAAAATGCAGGCTCAGCACAGAACAACGGCATGGGGGGAAAGCACAGAGAACTGGACAAGAAAGTGAGCAGGTTAAGGCAGATGGTGCAGGTATTTATTATTATTATTATTATTATTATTGCTATTATTATAATTATTATTGTTGTTGTTTTTATTATTATTACTGGTTTTATTTTATTAGGTTCTGTTGTAGTCCTTGTTGTAAATAGCATAAATAATGTATAAATAACTAAATCAAATTGTAGTAGTAGTAGTAATAATATTATTTGGATTTTGGCCAGGATGCAGAAATAGATCTAAAATCATTAGAAGACCTTCAAGATGAGCATGACTTCAAGAAGAAAACTCTTCAGAGCCAAGGTAATGAAGATTCAAAGATAATCTTTTTTAAAGGTATAGTGTGGAGTATCTATAAGCACAAATGGAATATAGTATTCATTATTTTGTTCTCATTAGTGTATAATCCCCAGTCACTCCTCATTGTTTTCCTATTAGCTTAGAATGTGCCCTTCATATCTACATAGGGAGTGGGTCCTCTTCCACGGAGTCAGCCATGTTGTGCCAACATGTTTCTACAATAGCCCAGAACAGACAAACCAAAACACTGTCTCTAGCGTTTTTGTGGCATTTGATGGCCACGATAGGTTCTCATGCAGGTTCCCATTGTAAAGGGAGGGAATATTCAGTTGGTTGCAATTTAGCAACCTCACCACTAGATGCCACTAAATCCTACACACTGCACCTTTAAATGGAAAGCATTTGAGTGGAACCAAATTTTCATAAAATGTTCCAATATGTTAATTGAAAAACAGATCCTTTATCAGTGAAATTGACAATTATTTTTCCTTTCAAAAAACAATAGTTTCATAAACCAAAATAACTGACAGAGAAGACAAATGTAAACAAACATCCAACACCATACAAATTAAAAAGAAAGCGACAGAGCACACCCACATCCCTCCCTATGAGTGCAATTTACTTGGGTCTCAATTGGATTCTCTATCAAATCAGTCCCAAATTGTAGGATTATTTTGAGACCATGAAATGAAAAAACACTACAAACAAGCATACATAATAGATATTTGAATAGAAGATTTCTTTCATTTTTCTTCCTTTCTTTCTTTCTTTGTACTTTCATTTTTTGTTTGTAACCTTTTCTGCGCCTGCCCTCCCAGACCAGGAGCCCAACGGGCTGAAGGATCAGGAGCACAAACGAGAGGAGTTGCTGATAAAGGAGATGTTCATCAGACTAAACATGAAGAGGGAGGTATGGGGTTCACCTCTGGATATTACTGCAGTGTGTGTGTGTGTGTGTGTGTGTGTGTGTGTGTGTGTGAGTGTGTGTGTGTATTTGGGGTCTTATACAATTGCGGGAAGACCTGGGGTGCATATACTGTATGCATTTACAGTAAAAGAGGACTGATGTCAGACAGTCAGATGTTTAAGTAATTTGGCACTGAACTACAGTTTCGTTTCCAGTCATTGTTACATATTGTACTGTAAGTGTGTGTGTGCTTGCGTGCGTGCATGCATGTGTGTGTGTGTGTGTGTGTGTGTGTGTGTGTGTGTGTGTGTTTGGGGTCTTATACAGTTGTCTGTAAGACCTGGGGTACATAAAATAAATGTACAGTAAAAGAGGACTGATGTCAGAGAGTCAGTTACTTATTGTACTATGTGTGTGTGTGTGTGTGTGTTTGTGTGTGTGTGTGTGTGTGTGTGTGTGTCGCACTGACCTACTTCCCCCTCTCTTATCTTCCTGCAGCAGGTCGTCCATCAGGTAGCCGAGGCTCTGAAAATGACGGATCACATCCAGTTCAGTCTGATCACGGAGGAGCTGCCCGAGTGGAAGAGGCGCCAGCAGGTCGCCTGCATCGGCGGCCCCCCCA
The DNA here is from genome assembly GCF_963457725.1 of Sprattus sprattus. Taxonomy (NCBI): domain Eukaryota; kingdom Metazoa; phylum Chordata; class Actinopteri; order Clupeiformes; family Clupeidae; genus Sprattus; species Sprattus sprattus. Next base: position 25,717,630 of record NC_137924.1, read on the forward strand.
ACGCCTGCCTCGACCAGTTGCAGTCATGGTGAGCGCCACTAGGGGGCGCCTCACCCTATTGCCCCTTCATGGTTTTAGCATCAGTGGCAGTTTTCTCGTAATTAATACGAGACTAAGCTACCTTGCATTATAGATGACGTTGGAGGGGTCCATTTTTTTATCTAGTAATGGGAGATTTCATGGCCTTAATTACGCACACAAAAAAATATTTTTCCACTATAAGTGTCTTTACTATTATTGAAACAAAGTATGCAAGAACTAATTTTTACATTTCAAGGTATGCTTTTGTAGGTAGTAATTTTTATTGTTTATTTTAATGATTCTGTATGTGACGTGAAAGAGATATACACACACCTTTCATGCCCACAAACATCCCCGGCTATTCACTGCTATTCACTATTACTCCAGTAGTAGCCCATAGGTTGAGTATAAAGTATGAGCGGCAATTTCTCAACAATTTCTGGCTAATTTGACCATGAGGAACAAACCTAAGGTGCTGTCATTTACTGTAACCCGAGGGAACATTGAGATTTTGCCACGCCCTTTTAGGGTGTGTCCAGCTCATCTGTATCTCAGCTCCTGAAAGTCATAGACACTTGAATTTGGTCTCAAATTGTCCTAAATATGCATGTTTATATATGCACTATGAAGGTTTCTAAACTCTAAAATCCGCCACTTTTCGAGATATTCAAGATTTTTTTTTGTATTATTCGTGGAGGGCGCAAAAAGTACTCCACTAGCAGGCTCAAGTTGAGTATGCCTTATGAGCTGCAGGACTTCTCAACGGTTTCTGGCTAACTTGACCCTGAGGAACAAAACAAGGGTGCTGTTGTTTACTGTAACCTCAACGTCAATTGTATTGTTAAGAATCTCTAAAGCAATATTAGCACTATTGCAGTGAATATAACTCTTTTAATTAAGTAATTCCAGTTATTCAATGACAATTTTACTGTAAAGAATCTGTGAAGCAATATTAGCACTATATGGACCAGGGGGGGCGGTGAGATTTTGGATTGTGTTTCTGAGGTTGTGGTTCAGAGCAGTTGTCCTTTGACCCTGCAGGTTCACGTCGGTGGCGGAGAGCCTGAAGCAGGTGCAACTGCAGCTGAGGAAGCTGCAGGAGCTGGTGCAGAAGTACACATACGAAAACGACCCCATCGATCAGGGGGTCAACTCATTGGAAGAGCGTGCCATGGTGCTGCTCAAGAACCTTATAGTCAGGTGAAGACATAAACACATGTCTACACACACACACACTGACAAAAACCTATGTTTACACACACACCCTCACAAAAACATATGTTTACACACACACACACACACACACACACACACACACACACACACACACACACACACACTCACCGTTTTGCCTGTCACAATTTTGTAGATACCACTTTTTCTAGTGTGGAAAAAAGTATGATGTATCATGATAATGTGTATTAATCGAGTAACGTGACAACCACAATAGTCTGTAGGAACCTATGAGTTAAATATCTCATCAGTCATTGGGCCTCATTCTCGAACATTTTCTGAAGTTTCTTCTGAATGTTTTCTTACGGACTTCGGAAGACCAACGCAAGAAAAACATCTCCGCCTGATTCATGAACGCCTGAAAATGGGCTCTTACGCTGCCATAGTGTTCCTCGGCAATGCTCCCCCAAATGAGGATTCTAAAATTGAACGTGCTTTCTTGTGCAACTGGATTTGCATAAATACACGCCCGCCAGCTCCTTGTAAGGGCCGTAGTAACGCGTGCAGTCAGAATCAACCGAATCCACGCGAAAGCAAGTGGAAAGCAGTCATGTCAAAGCAGAAAGCGAGCACCAGCCGAATAAACGTAGGTCTAACTTCACCGGGCAAGTCGTAAAGGTACTGTTGCAGGATGTAGATGTGTCCATTCTACTCCACTATGGCTATATAAACGCGACTTTAGGGCTTATCTATTTTGGTCCTTACATTTGCAATGTTCGTGTAGTTGTTGTGTGTAATTGTTAATAATACAAATATTCTCGTATTTATTATAATTATAATTCTTAAAATCCGAGGATGTCTGTTGAGTGGATGTCAACGCAATCACCAACGATATCTCATAAATTAAGCCCTTAACCATTCTAACACGGAGCGGCACAGTGGGGCATATTGCGATTTACGACTGCTATTTAGCGTTCTGAAATTCTTCTGAAGTTCAGAACAAATCCCAGATGATTTGATGATAAAACACCGGAAGTGGAGTTCAGAAGAAATTCCTTCTTAAATTCTTCTCAGAATGAGACCTATTGTTTTCTTGTTGAGTCATTCAGTTTCAGGCCACTGGCTCCAGGGTGTTGTCTCACAAAGGCACCTGTCTGAGGAAAATAACAGATACGTGTGAACATCTGGGGCATGGTTTAGAACCGTAGTCTGCTTTTTGGGGTTGAGAACCCTAGTGGCCTTTGGGGGTTTAGAACCCTAGTGGGTATGGTTTAGAACCCTAGTGGGAATGGTTTAGAACCCCAGTGGATATGGGGGCTTGGTTTGTTTTAGGTATCCTTGGTAAAAAATGTGGGAAGAAAAGTTATTTCCAACGTAACGGAAGAGTTAAGCCACAGTGTCCCTTTGTGGTTTCACTAGTTTCACAAACAAGTACACACTAACACACACACATACATACACGCACACACACATACACTCACACACAACCACACACACCCACACATACACTCAAACACACACACACACACACACACACACACACACACACACACACACACACACACACACACACACACACACACATACACACACACACCCACACACACACACACACACACACACACACACACACACACACACACATGCACACACATACATCTACACATGCACACACACAAGGGCTGACCCTGTGGGTGTCTTGTGTTACAGTGCCCTGGTGGTGGAGAGGCAGCCTTGCATGCCCACGCACCCACAGAGACCCCTAATCCTCAAGACAGGGGTGCAGTTCACCGTCAAACTCAGGTAAGACATCAGTCTCTGGGATTCTTGGTCAAGCCCAGGTAAGATTCTTGGTTAGGACAATGAATCCAGTGTCATCCAGCTGCTAATAGCTAGCTATTAGGACGGTTCTTAGATTTTGGTAGCAATATTGTCCAGCAACACTTTAAAAAAAGAGAGACATTGTACCTCTACTTCAATTGTCATTTTTTTTATGGCTTCATATGTTGGTAAACCTTTTTTATACTTATTTGTCACCTCTCTGGTTCCTTCAAGTATCTTGTGATTGGGTAGTGATGTTGCTGCAGCACAGTTGTTGTAATCTCCCTGTAAAACCAGGTTATATATCTTTTTACGCTTCAATGGGGTTTTATACACATCTCTGTGTTTACAGTATCTGCTTACCAGATTACTTAGACTGTGCCTGTCTGTTCATCCCCAGATTGCTGGTGAAACTCCCAGAGCTGAACTTCCAGTTGAAGGTCAAAGTTTTGTTTGACAAGTAAGTCAGATACAAATGCACTGAAGGGTGTCCTACATGCACATACACACCACACACGCACGCACGCACGCACACACACACACACATCGCAGCCCAGTGGTGCCTTACAGGGAAGCTCCTAATATTTTAACAGGAAACTGCTATCATGTGCAATGATATATGTCCTTTGTTGTGTCATGAAATGTCCCCTTTTAATTGTGCTTGCTTTTATTTTTAATTGTTTTTGTCAGGGATGTAGTGGAACGTAATACTGTGAGAGGGTAAGTATAATGCTTTATTGTCCATCAGCATTACTTTTTCTGTTCCAGCTTTCTGTACTTTACCCTTTGTAGTTGAGGATATGATTGTGCATATCTCTGCTGATGTGTTGCTTGCCTGTAGGTTTCGTAAATTCAACATCTTGGGGACAAATACTAAAGTCATGAACATGGAAGAGTCTAATGGGAGCTTGGCTGCTGAGTTTCGTCACCTGGTACATAATCACCCTACATCCATACACAGCTGCTAAATCTCAGTCAACACTTTCACCTCTCTCTTAAGACATGTTTAATGACCTTCAACTATCTCTAAAGATATGCTTAATGACTTTCACTTCTTTCTAAAGACGTGTTAAACGACTTTTACCACTCTTTAAAGATTACTTTTACTTTTATTTTGCCTAACAGCAACTTAGGGAGCTGAGATCGACTGGCAACAGAACGAATGAGGTAAGAGATACTTACGCAACCGTGAGATGAGGAAAATGTGAAGGTTTTTTTCTTTCTTTCTTCTTTTTCTGTTTTGGCCCACCACTACCCCCCCTCTTCGGAGGACAGCTTTATTTGTATTCCAGTGTGGTTACAAACAATTGAAGCCGTTCCGAAAGCACTCACCCCAATACAGTGTGAAAAAAAAAAAAAAGCTTTGAAGCCTTAAAGGTCTAAACAGCCTGTGTGTGAATGAGTGGTGCTGAGACAATTAACAAAGCCGAGATCATGAAATGAGGACTGGATGATTGAACACGTCTGATATGAGTGACTGTATTTAAATCAATCAATCCTGCGTTGCATATATCTTCATATACTCGTATTTGAGTTTGAGAAAAAGAGGACACTTCGTCGCCGGGGAGGGGGCGTGGTAGTGTGTATAGCATACAGATGACCTGCAGATGACATGTTGCTGTTGTAAACAATGCAACTAGTCACAAGTTACATTTTTTACAACAGCACAGGACTTCTGCATGTGGAAAAGATACTATACTAGTGGCAAGGTGCTCATTGTTGCCAGATTGGAAATGGCAAAGTATCGTACCAAATGCTCAAAATTATCGTCTTTGGAGGATAATTATTGTGCATCTGGCAACACTTAGAGGGCGGACGTCGACCAATGACTGTTCTCTCTGCAGTCAGAGCTCGCTCAAGAAGGTGGAACGTAAGGGAGATACCCTTTCCAAAACTTGTAATGGTGTAAAATCTAGTTTGTGAAAGACCCAGAGAAACACAAATATCCGACGAGGCAAAATCCCGGACAATTTTGGAATCCCTGCAGGACGCATTTTTTAGGTCTGGTCACCCTAATTTATCCTATCTGTCCCTGCTTTAACCAAACCTGATTGAAATCAGAGCAATTTGAATGCTCATAATTAGGGACACTTGGTTTGTTCAGCTTATTAAGACTGCCACCAATGAGCTCAGGCCAGTATTCAGGGCAAGGAAATATGGACAACATGCAGTGCTGAGGTGCGAGATGTGACCGTATAGCCATGAGACATGACTGTATAGCTGTGAGGTGTGTGTGTATGGTCGTGAGATGTGACTGTGAAATGAACTGATGTGAATGGAAGGTGTAACAGTCTCCTCTCCTCAGGGCCCTCTCATTGTTACAGAAGAGCTGCACACCATTTGCTTCGAGACGCAGTTCAACCTGCCCGGACAAAACCCTATTGATTTAACAGTGAGGGACGCGCCTACAGTCACTCACACAAACACCTGTCTGTTCTCAACCACATGCACCTCTCCACACACACACACACACACCACACACACACACACACACACACACATACACACACACACACACACACACACACACACACACACACACACACACACACACACACACACACACACACACACACACAGAGACAAACACCTCTCTGTTCTCCAGCACGTGTACCTCTCCACGTAAACACTCTTCTCCAGCCATGAATGGTTCTTTGTAGAGGGATTTAGACAACTGTAGACAATAGAATTACCACCGATACATGCAAGTGAACCTTTGTGTAACTTTCTCTAAGGGATCTATTTATCTACATTATGTACATGTCTCTCTGGGTCTGGCCCTTGTCTTGTTATGAAGCCAATAGGTTCTCTGTTTAAAGGTTATGTACATTTTTGTGTTCTGCCTCATATTCAGACCACATCTCTCCCCATCGTGGTGATCTCAAATGTAAGCCAGATGCCTAGTGCCTGGGCCTCCATCTTGTGGTACAACATGCTGACCAACGAGCCCAAGGTAAAGCCTGCAGCTCCAGGTGCACAGGGGACAGGGGCCGTGCTAATTATCACACTCTTATGCTCACTTACCTCAAACGTTTTCTTTTATTCTTTTAATCTTTGCATCATGTTTGTTTTAAAAAAAAAATCTTTTTTCAATTTTTTCATATTGGTTCTGAGGTACGATTGAATTCAGAGGCAGACGTTCAAGATAAACATGTTTTTATTTGAACTTTAAAATTTGAGCATTACTATGGAAACAAAACAGATTGTTTAATTCAGACGACAACCTTAAACCTACCCCCTCAGACTGATTGCGTGCAAATTTGGCGAAGTCAAGGCGAACGGAAATCTGTTTGAAAACATTTGGATGCTCCTCAGATCTCTGTCTCGTTTCTCTCTGTCCTTATCTACTTTCTGTTTCTGTTTGCGTCTCTCTCTCTCTGTTCTCTCTTAACCCTCTTCTCTCTGTGTTTCTCTGTCACTGACATTTTCTCTCCCATTGTGCTTTCACTTTTATTCTCTCACTCCGCCTCTGCATGTTTGTGTGCCTAATTTGGCCTTCACCTCCTTCTCCTCCTCTTTTACTCCTCTCCTTCTTCTCTTCTTTTGCCACCTCTCTGCTCTTGTTTTTTTCTCCAACTCCTCCGCTTGTCTTATCTCTTGATCCACCTCTCACCTGCCCCTCCTTATTTCCTTCTATGTCTCTTGTTTTCACACTTCTCTATCTTATTCTTCTCTCTTCTCTTCGGCTGCCTCTTACACTCCCTCAACCCCTCTCTTTTTTTCTCCTTTCCATTCTTTCTCTGCACCTCCCTCTCCAAACTCTGTTTCTCCCCCTCTCTATCTCCCTCCTTTATCCCTTTTTCTTTCTCTCTTTCTCTCTCTGTCTATCTCTGTCTCTCCTTCTCCCCAGAAGCTGTCGTTTTTCCTCAGCCCTCCCCCGGCCACCTGGGGTCAGTTGTCTGAGGTGCTCAGCTGGCAGTTCTCCTCTATCACCAAACGTGGCCTCAACA
>NC_137924.1:25727094-25734594 GCF_963457725.1 Sprattus sprattus
TATAACACAAAATGGTGCACTACCACCGTCATACCGATTTCAGCAACACCTAACAACAGCACCAACAACAACAATAACAAATAAATCTTATGTCTGCTTGCCAACCATGTCCCTCGCTTCTGCTACCAGTTCCGCATATTTTAGGTTCTTTCATTCCAAATGCTTCCTCAATTGCATCTTCAAAGAGAATTGTTAACTCAATAAAGTAGACATTGCCCTTACACACCGACTACAACGTCTGGTGTCATAGCAGTCACAAAGATACATGGTGGAACTTAAAGTTGTCTTCAGTCAGCACCAGCCAGCAAGCTCCAGTTCTGCACTTTGATCCATTTGCCAGTACTGTTTGTATGTGCCTAGTGTCCACTTTTCTGCCCCTCTCGCACAAAAGAAATGCTACTGTCCCTGTCAAACCCTCTTACACCAGTTTTCCGTTACTGATAGAAACACTTTTGCTGGCTTTCACATTCATCCTGGTCCATGAACGACTGTCATTCGGGTACATGGCGCAGTAGTTGTATGTGTCGTCATGTCATCCCTACAAGCTAGGATGGAAGGTAACTGGGTGCCATTACAGTAAACACTGTCTCGCCACCAACAACCCATTTAGATGCCCTTATAATTACCTCACAATGGTGAGACCCACAGATGAAATGTTGCATCCAGCCGTGATATCAATCTCCAAATGCTGCCAGGATGTGGCTTGTGAAGCACAATTAAATATCCTCAAGATATGCTTTGACTAACGCTGAAATCCTTGCAGGAATCTGAAAGTAACCAAATGCCTTCCACAACAAGCTGTGTGGTACTGATCCAAAGGCATTAGCGAGGTCAAAAAATGAAATACCAAACAGAAGTCTCTGCCTTCTATCCTTGCTGCCCGTATTTGATGCCAAATCATGCCTCTATATTCCAAACATCCATAGAATCCTGCGATTCCAGCTTTCTGCAGAGAAATATCTATCAAGCTATTCGCCTTCAAATAGAAGACAAACCTCCTTGCTACCACTTCTGCATTAAAAAACTGATCAGACAGAGTTGACCTATGGTCACGGCATTCTTCTCCTTTGGAGTGAAAGTAGTATCTCAATTATTCCTTTTTTTCCATACAATCATCGATTATCATAGTTATGCGGATGACACCCAGCTCTATATTTCTGTAACACCCAACAACTACAGCTCTATTGATTGTTTGATAAACTGCATTTCTGATATAAATGTATGGATGTCACAAAACTTTCTCCAGCTCAACCAAGATAAAACAGAGATATTAGTCATTGGTGAAAAAAATGAAAGAGAGAAACTATCTGCGCATTTAAAAACACTAGCACTTAACACAAAGCACCAAGCCAGAAACCTAGGTGTCATACTAGACTCAGATCTCAATTTTGAAACCCATATAAAACATATAATTAAAACATCTTTTTATCACTTAAGAAACATTACTAAGGTGCAACCGTTTCTTGCTTAGGCTGACACCGAAAGACTGATGCACGCGTTTATCACAAGCAGGCTAGACTACTGTAACTCTCTTTTGTCTGGTCTACCCAAAAAAGCCATTAGTCAACTACAAACGATACAGAATGCAGCAGCGCAAGTCCTCACTAAAACAAGACAGAGAGCGCACATCACACCAGTATTAAAATCCCTGCACTGGCTACCTGTTAGTTTTAGAATAGATTTCAAGATTCTCTTACTAGTCTATAAATCACTTCATAGTCAAGCACCTAAATATATAACAGAACAGACATGCTCTCAAGGTACACACCCAGTAGAACCCTGAGGTCCTCCGGCACTGATCTCCTAATAGTACCAAAAGCCAGGACTAAGAGACATGGTAGAGCAGCTTTTAGCTTCTATGCCCCCAGCCTTTGGAATACTCTGCCAGAATACCTAAGAATGGCTGAAACGGTTGAAACATTTAAACATACATTTAAGACATGCCTCTTTGATCTGGCTTATCACTCACTGTAAAAAGGTATTCATTTAACATTTTTGAAACATTTATTTATTTACTCATCCGTGTCTCTCTGTGGTGCCCTGGTATCATGTTAAATGTATCTTTTTAACATTTATGTAACGTTTACTTATTTCCTATCTGTGTCTCTTTACAAGTATTTATAAACCCTTCTCCCCCCCTTTTTCTTTCCTTCCTACTGTGAGGCGCATTGTTTTACCTTTGTGTATGAAATGCGCTGTACAAATAAAGTTTGATTTGATTTGATTTGCGTGTGTGAATGCATGTGTGTGTTTCCCCTCGTCCAGGTGCATTCTGGGATTTGTGAGTAAGGAGCATGAGCGGCTGCTGCTGAGGGATAAGAGTCCGGGGACCTTCCTGCTGCGCTTCAGCGAGAGCAGCAAAGACGGAGCCATCACCTTCACCTGGGTGGAGCACACAGTCAGCGGTGAGGGAGTGTGTGTGTGTGTGTGTGAGAGAGAGAAATTGTGTGTATGTGTGTGTGTGTGTGTGAAAGAGAGAGAAATTGTGTGTGTGTGTGAGAGAGAGAAATAGTGTATGTGTGTGTGTGAGAGAGAGTGAGTGAGAAATAGTGTGTGTGTGGCTGTCTCTGTGTTATGGTGGGCACAAGTGAAATGGTATGTTTTGCTTGTGTAACCGGAAGTGACACAATGAACTAGTGTAAATATGTACAGTAGAAAGTGTGTAAGTTTAATTATTTTATGCATGTATGTGTACATGGTTTATATGTGTGTATGGTTTGCTTGTGTGTGTGTGTGTGTGTGTGTCCGGTAGACAAAGTGAATGCACATTTAGGTAAGAAAGAAGCCTTAAATGTGGGTGAAGCTTTATATACAATTAGTGAATTAGTGAACTGTGTGTGGGTGGATCAAGTGAGTGGGGTGTGTTTGTGTGTGTGTGTGTGCGGGTGTGAGTGTGTGTGTGTGTGTGTGTGAGAGAAGGAGGGAGAGAGGGAAAATTATGCTGTCTGTGTGAGCAAACCTCTGTAAAGAGACTGAACTTTGAACTGTGTGTGTGTGTGTGTGTTGTATGAACAGAAGGTCCTATGGTCCATGCTGTCGAGCCCTACACAAAGAAAGAACTGGCAGCCATTTCCTTCCCAGACATCCTGCGTAACTATAAGGTTATGGCAGCGAACAACCTGCCAGACAACCCCTTAGTCTTTCTGTATCCCAACATTCCCAAGGATAACGCCCTTGGACGCTACTACAGCCGGCCTCCAGAGGGTAGGGGATTTCCAATGAAACACACACACGCACATGCACACATTCTTTCTCTCTCTCTCGCTGCATTTTAATTACTTATCAGAGTTCCAGAAGCACACATGAAAGATTCAGTTCCGACACACTGATACGCACTCATGTGCACCCCCATACAGACACATGCACACTATTCTACTTTACTATCACACACTCACACAGACTCTGATTAACACACGACTTGACCTGAAACGACCAATCTCCTTTATTCTGCAGAGGAACGATCAGCAGAACCGATGGATGTTGAGGGTCCGAACCACTCAAATGGTTACCTACCCACTTCACTCATCTCAGTGACCGTGTAAGTGTTTTTCTCTACCTCCACTTTGCCCTGTTTTTTTATTTATTTATTTATTTAAACTTTGTCTTTATTAATAGTCAGACACACAAACATATTGCAGTGCAGACAGTAACAGGGATATGGTAAAAGCACACCTGGGAAATAAGTAAACAGAAATAAAATTATTTTAAAAAGAAAGAAAAGGAAATACAAGGGGGTGGGGTGAACCAGGCCTATAACAGAAGGAGACTATACAGGGTCCATATCATGATAATATGGGCCCTTTTATATGTAATATATGCCCTTTTGCCCCTCACCCTCTCCTCTGCCCTTCGTTTGTCCGTAGGGGGGAGCCCAGACTGCAGGACTCCATCAGTTTACCCATGAGCCCAGATGAGTACAACGAGATCTCAAATCTTATCCCAGCAGACATCGACAGTCTGGTACGTGCCACTGGCTTTCGAGTCATTATCGGAGAAGAAGAACACCCTCTCGAGTCCTCCGTTTTTTTTTTTAGCTCTATTACAGAAGGGTAACAAGTAACTGAATATGCTATGAGATATATCGTTTTACTGTGGTAGCTAGGTACTGGACAAAATGTGTCTGAAAAAAGGGTCTGAATTGTAATGAAGCAATCCAGATTATTTGACAGATGATTGAGTTTGTTATATTGGACCCTCTGAATACTGTATGGTATATCTATTGGGCCCTCTGAATACTCTATGGTAAATCTAATGGACCTTCTGAATACTCTATGGTAAATCTATTGGACCCTCTGAATACTCTATGGTAAATCTATTGGACCCTCTGAATACTATATGGTAAATCTATCTCCATGTTGCCTTAAGCTGAACAGAGTTAGACTACGTCACGACATCAACACCAATTGCTGTTAAGTTCAGCAGATCTACATTTCAGTATTTTGAAGTTTACCATAGACTGCATAAATGATTTAAGCCCTGACACAGATGGGGACGAGTAGCACTATGTGTTGAATTAAAATAGATTGAGATTCTAGATCTCATTTCCTAAAGATGTATGCTCAGACACTTAAGAAGGAACAGTGGGGTTTCCCCAAGTAGAGAAGAACATAAATGGCTAATATTCTGTTCTCTAAATAAATAGAAAATGGTTTCTCCATATTTTTGACATGACCCTTTCTGTTAGTAAGAGGACCTTCCTGTTAGTTCTGTAAATCATTTACTAATAACTGGGTGGTAGAAGGAGCTACTCCCATTTCCATACAGTGCCCTTATTTACTGCATGATTGCAGAAAGGAAGTGCAACACAAGTTATAATAAGTAATAGCAAATTAGTACTTGCATACATCAGGGTCAGGACATGTACAACGTTCAGACTGTCAATGGTTGCCATATTGTACTTTATTTTACAAGAGTTAATGGCCCATGGTCAAGTTTGTAATTGTTCTCTCGTGTTTTCTCTTTTTAGATGACAAATTACTAACCCATTGAGCTCCGGCAGTTTGGTCAGTGGAGCACCCATACCTTACTCTACCTTCATTCTGTCTCTATGTCAGAAACCTGATCACGAGGACAACATCGCAAACCCATGGTACAGAAATATGTGTAAATACCACCCATCAGTACATTTGCCCATATCTGTGTTGAAGTGCTTTAACTTACTGGTGCTTTCAGTTGGAGAAAGGGTGGTATTTTGTGTCAACTGATAATCTTTGCATACAGTAATATTATACAGCTAATGATAAAATATTTTTGAATTTGCATTTCTGAGAAGTGTTTTTTTGTTTTGCCTTGCCCTTACCCAACTGCCCCCCAAGAAACTCTGACATGTAGTTGTGTCTGAATAGCTTTGCTTTATTTAACATTTGTTCATTTAAATAAATATATATGTAGTGCATATGTTTACTTGTTATTACTGTATACCTTACACACCTATAACCACAAACAGAAAAAAGGACAACATCGTCATTGCAGTGACCAGTGTGATACATTCAGGCCTGTCTGAAGACTGGTTTAGGCTGGTCACACCTACTTCACCCCCTCAAAGAACACAAGTGGTGATACACAGACTTCTCTGTTGCTCCAAAGAACACAAGTGGTGATACACAGACTTGTCTGTTGCTCTCTATGCTGAACTACATCATTGTGGCTAGAGCTTAAAAGTAGAGTCAGCAATTCCATCTCGACAAAAGTTTGTTGATATTTGAACATCAAATTATGCACGCTCTCCCTTCCGTGCTCCTGAAGCTCCTGATTGGCTGCTGGGATTGTTTATGGATTGAGCCCCCGTTTGTTTTCGGAGGCAGAGCTGTGTACAAACACTAGGTTTCTTTAGTGCAAACACTGCATGGACACCGGAGGGCCGTGAGAACCTATTCACTGAATTTCAATAGAAAGTGTATGGGACTAGAATGACGGACTTTACCTTTAAACAAAGCCAAATTAGCCCATGTCATCACTGCAACTTTCAGTACTCATCCAGAATTACCTCTCGTCAAAACCAATCCACACTTAGAGTAAGGCTTCCCCATTCTTCGTGTTGTGTAGTTTACCATAGCTTGTCTCACGGATCAGATGATATAAATAGAGGCGGTCACGTAGGACGTTAGTCCTCCTCACCGACCGTCAAAGTGGTAAGAGCAGTTGCTGGTGAGGACCGGGTGGAGGTCACATAACAGAACATTATTATTATTATTATTATAATATTACAAATAATAATAATAATAATACTTTAATTTTATGTAGCGCTTTTCCAGGTACTCAACCATTGACATACACACAATGACCCAAAACAGAACAGAGCTGATGACAGCGCTCTTTTCTTGCAGGTACTGCTTGGAACCTTGCCAGAGAGCTAGTTTTGAATCTTATAGCCAGATTAATGTATACTTTATAAACACTATACAATATATTTGGAGACAATCATAGTCAACCATTGGCTAAATGTGGGTGGGAACAATTATAGTGTTAACCTCATTTGAAATCCAAACACCTCCTGTTGGTGCAGCTTGAAGGAGGTTTGGTAATGTTTGGCTAAAAGTACAGGCACGTGCTGCAAATAGGGGTAGGGTTTAGAACGACGAACCGTGAAGACTCATCAGTGTATGTTTTAGACAATCTAACATTAGATATCAGGATGGGACATTAGGACATTCCCTTGAACCGATTTGGTTTAATCTTTGAACATTCGCATCTTACATGAGTTTACAAAACAGGCAGTACAAAAATACTTGTGAAATACTAAACACTCATTGCTTCTACCAAACCCTAAGAGGCCTAAATGCTTACCTTGTTGTTCGAGGCCAAAACTACGCTTATAGTATATGAAATAACAAAAGCAAATATCAAGTTTTCGTATGTTAATATACACCTGCGGACTATTCTGTGTAAAATTGTGCGTGGAGTTTTGTAAGCGCATGATGATAAAGTGGGAAAATGTACCAAAGTGTCATGTACTTTGGCTCCCTTGAGAAGCCTCTCACTTGAGCAGTGGCTAGTCAAACAGGTTTTGGTTTTGTTTTCCTCCTATGCGGCGACATGTGGAGTATTTTAAAGTGTTTTGAGGAATTTCATGAATTCCTCACCACCTACACACTTCTACCTTTTCACCTCCGGGAACCAACCCACCCACCCACCCAAGAATGTTGGGCTGTCCCCTGGCCTAGCCGTCTGTCAGGATCTGATGAATCCAAGACAGACTGACTTCAAAATGTATGATATGATATATGAGCCTGTGAAAGAGCTGATATTGTTATGTACATATGCATTTGCATTTGTTTGGTCTTTAGACTTCGCTACTGTTATCAATGCTATCACCATGCACACTCACAACTGTTAACCACACACAGACCAACGTACGGGAAAAGGGCAACACGTTTTCACAGAGAGAGAGAGAGAAGGTAGCAGTTGATCTACGAACGCACACAAGCAGCACATTCACACAGAGAACACATCACTCTCACATAAAAACAGAAGTACAGAAAACAACAGAAAAGCTTCAGG
>NC_137924.1:25742094-25749594 GCF_963457725.1 Sprattus sprattus
AGAATCCAAAGCCAAAAGCCAAAAGTTTCAGTTTGACAGCAGAGACGACAACTTTCCAGCTCGATTCCACTTTACTGAATGATCGAAAAAAGGCAACTCCTGTTCGAAGTGTCTCAAGTTCCAGCGTGATATACCATGAATTAATGTACATGTCTTATCAATAGCCTCTGATAAAGAGCAGCATTTAACATCTAAGGCTTCGAGGTAAAGAAGGAGGCAGCTACGGTCACATTCCATGCCTATAACTATGAAGGGGTGGGGGGGGGGGGGGATCCCAACGGAACGTTTGTGCAGTGTGGAATCCCAATTGGATTCTGAGGCTACTGTTCAGCACACCACTATGCCTCCAAAGTATACTTTCATTGTCGTACAATTTAGAAATGATGGCCAGAACCAGCAATAATGCGTCCTGTCAAGCTGTGTTTGCAGAGAGATTCACTGCCAATACTCAATTACTAGACTAAAGTGGCTGAGCAAGATGCTAGCCTGGGAACAATAAACATGGCCCTGCCCTACAGATAATCTGTGTAGTGATTGGTTAAGCAGACTTTAATGGAGGGAATGTTGAGGGAGGGTGGATGTATGTGTGTGTGTGTCTGTGTGTGTGCGGGCGTGTGTGTATTCTGATGTCAGTACATCGGTACAAGTTGAAGGTCACTTGTATCAAATTGCGTCACATCCAGACAGGCAGACGTGCTCTATTTTCACACACCCATAGGGGAGCTGTGTATGTACACATACACATACATGCACATACACACAAACACAGAGTGGCCTCACACAGCTCCAAATCAATCTGTATAGCCGTTTCTGTGTAAATCTGATCACAGAGTTCAAAAGCAGGCAGGACCCCTCTACTCAGTAACATCTCTGAACCCCCGAAACCAACCCGACACTCGTAACTGAAATACTCACTGGTATAAGATGATGAAAATGTACCAGAAAGCAAACAAAACAAACAAACAAACAAACAAACAAACAAACAAATCAAGAAGCATGTGTCACACCATGAGTCCTATATGTAACCATTACGAAATCCAGAAACATACTGATACTCAATGCATTCGCTTTATAGTTCAGAACTCTTGACTACCCAAGCCCAGTTTAAAAAAAAAAAAAAAAAAAAAAACATGAAACATGAAAAAAAACGGGAAAACAAAACAGGTAAAACAGAATCCCTTGCTTTGATTTTTTTTTAAGAAACATGGACACCAGTCCTGTAATGGTTACTATGGTAACGGTCTCAAACAACGCCAACTGCCGGAGGCTGTTACCATCAATAACATGGTAGGATGGCTTAAACGTCTAACACATCTGGCTTTCTTTAGAGAGAGAGGGAGAGAAAGACAGAGAGAGAGAGAGAGATAGAGAGACAGAGCGAGAGCTAGAGAGAGAGAAAGAGAGAGAGAGGGAAGGAGATTAGAAAGCAAGAGAATTTGTAGAGGTGCAAAGAAAGATTAAAAAACAATACAGCATTTTTTTCCAACAATTCATCGAGCTGTATGGAAAATAAATACTCATCTGAATAATTTATTCTATATAAATATATATTCACTTATGTAACTTTGGTCACTGCATTAGAACATGTGTGCAGTGAACAGGTCCGTCTTTATTTTTATTTCTTAATTTCTTTTTCTTCTTGCTTTTTTGGTTTTAGCTGCGCTCCCCGACGCTCTCCATCCTATAGACTACAGTGGTGGAGCTGTCGTCGTTTGACTCCGTGGGCGTGACCTTTTTCCACAGCGTGTCTTTGAGAGCCAACTCCTGCTGCAGGCTCTCGTAATCCATGGGCCCAAAGTTCTGTTGCTGCTTTAAGTGACACGGATAACATGGACAACACGTTAGTTCTTTCGCTCCGTCCTGTGGTACTGGAGGAAGCTGTGTGTGTGTTAAGTGTGTGTGTTTGCAGTTTTGCAGACTCAACAGTGTTTGAATAAAGTCTGTCAAGAGTTACGGCTACCAGATAAAGTACAAATATTTTCTCCTATCTCCTATGAACCAACACACGATGTTGACTTGGACTTGTTTCCCCTAGAGTTCGTTTTTGCCTCTGCATCACATCTGAAGCCGGGAGCATCTTTGGCGCTATTTGGCATTCTTTGGAACAGTGGTATTTGGCAATGACAGGAAGGCTCTAACTGTTTACATGACCATCGGCTATTATGCGGCTGCCTGGTAAAATCCGCTGTTGACACAGAACAAATGCTGTGAGCATTGTGTTGCCAAACTGGCATAGTCCATGTCCTGGAAGCGTAGAATAGATACGGCACAAACGACATTCAGGTGTCATTTCCACACCCAGTGTGGCACATGCCTTGTGTTTGAAAAACATAAATGATGGGTCAAGGCAGGGTTTTTACCCTCCAATTATGCCCATGTTTACAGGCACTGTATACAGTACTGTACAGGCACTGTATACTGTAGAAATGAATGGTCAGATTAAATGTTTTTATTTCTACAAAAAAACATACCCCAAATGTCAGCCAGAAACATTTTAGAGGGGCCGGTTCAGATGGAAAGCGCAGGCAAAAATCATATAATTTAAACTCAAAGCTTGAGTGTAGCACCGTTGTCAGCCACTAGGGTGCAGACGACAGTGAGAAAATACAGTATATCTGTGGAAGATGATAATTTGTCTTCTCTCTGGAAAAAGAAGAAGAAGAAGTAGAAGAAGAAAAGAAGCCCTGTTCCCTGAGACACCTCGACCACACTCAAGCTCCGGCTAAAGCGTTAATAGGGCACTAACTGGGCACTAACTACGCCAACCTGTGCCAATCTACAAGAGGGCTGCCGCAAAGCGTCACCCTGCCTCTTGAAAAGATAGGCGGGGGGAAGGAGGGGGAGACAGCGTGACTACAGAGAGTGATATGAAGGCGTGGTTGGGGGTTTGATGTCGGTGAAGTGCATGATGGGAAATAGAAACTCACCCGCTGATCCCCTCCCTCGCGACGAGGATCCAGCTTCTTAGCGAAGTGCCGCAGGTTGTCGTAGTTGTGGAAGTTGAACACGGACACCAAATCCTGAAACGCAAGCACGCAGGAGTCAAGAAAAGACAGACAGACAGAAGGACACACAGATAAATATAGAAGAGGAAATAGTAAGGAAACTGAAAGAAAGAAAGAGAATGAGAGAGAGAGTGTGAGAGAGAGAGAGAGAGATCAGGTGTTTGTTCTCCTCAAGTGTCTTGAGGAGTATCTGCAAGTGACAGCCTCCAGTCGTTTCACCACAAGGTCACTGCTTGTCAAGGACGTTTCCCACTGTCGATGCTGTTCTTTCTTATCAGCATCCATCTTAATTACCCCTGTTCTCCTCTTACACATCTCATTTCAGGGAGAATGGGCCTCAGTAATTCCTGGCGATTGTGGTAGGGTGATCCCTGCTAATTAGTAACTCCACCAATACCATTCCCGTTTCTCTACTAGCCTGGGCCTATTTAAACACGCAGGTGTTTGCAGTTGCATCGTCTGCAGCCCAGAGTAGTGTTGGAACGCTTATGCTGTTCGAGCTCGTGGGGAAAGCTTGCTTGTGTGGCGTGCTTGTACCGTGTTGTTCTTGGAAGTCATTAAGTGACGTGGAGTTGAATTTTTGGATTCATCACGTTCCATAACCAGCTCTTATCCAGGACCGTGGAGGTGTATGGACTGCTACGGTCACCTGGCACTAGATCTAAAACACAGCGTTACAGAGGCTTGTTGGCTGCTGCTTTGCTGCGTTTGTCTGCGACCATCCTGTGCTGCGCTTTCACTACGCGACGCTGCTTTGTTGTGGGCTACTTTTGCTTTCACTGCTTGGCTTCACTGCTTGGTGTCACTGCTTGGCTTCACTGCTTGGCTTCACTGCTTGGCTTCACGGCTTGGCTTCACTGCTTGGCTTCACTGCTTGGTGTCACTGCTTGGTGTCACTGCTTGGTGTCACTGCTTGGTGTCACTGCTTGGCTTCACGGCTTGGCTTCACTGCTTGGCGTCACTGCTTGGCGTCACTGCTTGGCGTCACTGCTTGGCTTCACGGCTTGGCTTCACTGCTTGGCGTCACTGCTTGGCATCACTGCTTGGCGTCACTGCTTGGCTTCACTGCTTGGTGTCACTGCTTGGTGTCACTGCTTGGCGTCACTGCTTGGCGTCACTGCTTGGCTTCACGGCTTGGCTTCACTGCTTGGCGTCACTGCTTGGCTTCACGGCTTGGCTTCACTGCTTGGCGTCACTGCTTGGCGTCACTGCTTGGCGTCACTGCTTGGCGTCACGGCTTGGCGTCACTGCTTGGCGTCACTGCTTGGCGTCACTGCTTGGCGTCACTGCTTGGCTTCACTGCTTGGTGTCACTGCTTGGCTTCACGGCTTGGTGTCACTGCTTGGCTTCACGGCTTGGCGTCACTGCTTGGCGTCACTGCTTGCCGTCACTGCTTGGCGTCACTGCTTGGCGTCACTGCTTGGCTTCACTGCTTGGCGTCACTGCTTGGCGTCACTGCTTGGCTTCACGGCTTGGTGTCACTGCTTGGCTTCACGGCTTGGTGTCACTGCTTGGCGTCACGGCTTGGCGTCACTGCTTGGCGTCACTGCTTGGCGTCACTGCTTGGTGTCACTGCTTGGCTTCACGGCTTGGTGTCACTGCTTGGTGTCACTGCTTGACTGTTACCGTCTGTTTAATTAAACTGAGCTACTAAACGTCTGACGTGCTCCAGGCAGGCTGTATGGTGTAGTTGTGGCGTGTCTGGTGTGTTCTGTGTATTGTATGCTTGAGGTGTGTAAGGATGTGTGCAATTTTGACCGTTATTAAACTTGTATTGTTATTATTATATGATGCACTGTACTGGTTGACTTCCCACACTGTCGGAGTAATTTTAGTGTATTTATTGTTGTTGTGCTATCCCAGAGTGTTAAGTGAACTAGGGCCTTGCTGAGTTTTCCTGCCATTTAGTATTATAGTTTTGATGTTTGGTTTTACACCCTCGAATTGTGTTTGGTGATTTTGATTTGGCAGCACTGATTTATTTATTTATCATTTGATTTTGGGGTGAATCGTATCATTTGCTGTGCTTGTGTGTTTTGTTCTTTTCTCTTTTTGTTAGGTAAAGCTCAGTAGGCCATGGATGCTTAACTCCTGGAAGGTCTGCACATCAAAGCCCTCCTATTAGCACCGGTGCATGTGTACCTGTTGTCCCTTTTGTATTTTAAACTGTGCTAAAATAAAACCATATGCTTTTGTGGAAACTCACATCTCTGTCTGTCATTCGGTTGACTGGCCTGTATTATCTGACGAGTTGAGCCATAGTTTGGCTTTAAGAGGGGCTGCACCGGTGTGTAGAGCAGGCTGGTGAGAGAGGCCTCAGCACCGTGCAGTCGGCCCACCACACATAGTTACCGGGAGAAATTTACAAGTTCCACATCTCTTGGCTCACCCTGCTAGGAGAATGTTCTAGTGCTACTGAAGCTCAGATGAGACCACCAGAGGGCGACAAACAACTTTGTGTGAACCACACAAATTTTAGAGTCCATTTAGTTATGAAGATTGGTAAGCAAAAAAAAACAACCATCACCTTTATGATCCAGCCCCAGAGATAAGATGACCTTAGTCAGACCCTCACCCTGATCTGGACAGGGTCTGTTCCTGACTTTTCTATAGTACACTCCTGGATCTAAGAACCAGATCTGAGGACAAATCAGTCATCATCCACCAATAAGAGCTCAGTATGTAGGTGTGCCAGTGAAGAGCTGCCCTACTGGAAGGTTCTGGAAACTGATGGTTCTGTAGCTTAGCTGGTATGCAAAGCCACAGGGATAACACCTCAGTGTACACCTCCATATTTCAAAACACAAGCCCTGTATGTGTGTGTGTGTGTGTGTGTGTGTGTGTGTGTGTGTGTGTGTGTGTGTGTGTGTGTGTGTGTGTGTGTGTGTGTGTCTGAGTCTGAGTCTGTGTCTGTGTCTGTGTCTGTGTCTGTGTCTGTGTGTGTAAACCGCTTGTGTAGACAAGCACAGGTGTCTGATCAGTGTTGTGTGTACATGTGTCTGATGAGTGTTGTGTACACATGTGTCTGATCAGTGTTGTGTACATGTGTCTGATTAGTGTTGTGTACACATGTGTCTGATCAGTGTTGTGTAAACATGTGTCTGATTAGTGTTGTGTACACATGTGTCTGATTAGTGTTGTGTACATGTGTCTGATCAGTGTTGTGTACATGTGTCTGATCAGTGTTGTGTACATGTGTCTGATGAGTGTTGTGTACACATGTGTCTGATTAGTGTTGTGTACATGTGTCTGATTAGTGTTGTGTACATGTGTCTGATCAGTGTTGTGTACATGTGTCTGATGAGTGTTGTGTACATGTGTCTGATCAGTGTTGTGTAAACATGTGTCTGATTAGTGTTGTGTACATGTGTCTGATCAGTGTTGTGTACATGTGTCTGATCAGTGTTGTGTACATGTGTCTGATGAGTGTTGTGTACATGTGTCTGATGAGTGTTGTGTACACATGTGTCTAAATAGTGCTGAGATCGTTTAAAGAGACATGCACAGGTCAAACCAATCCTCTCTTTTCCATCTACAATGTGAACGTGGAGTTTGAGTGAATGTGATGTGATTGGTCCTGTGGCTTAGACTCTTGTGTTTGGCATAGATTGGACACTGATCACATGGCCCAGTCACTTGTGTGACCGTCAGTAGTCACAGTACGTCTAGTGTATCATAGCTGAGCTGGACTCAGTTCTCTCACAGTTCAGTCAAATGGGCTTTAATGTCACTTGTTAGCATGCTAAATGATAATGCAAGTCTTCCAACCTCTCAACCTCTTCAGTCTGCTGGTTGCTCCAGTGACCAGTATAATTATGTGATCAAAGCCCCGATATATATTTTACATTCCAACAATGCCACCACACCTTCAATTCCACCAGACCCCGCACCTGGCAGAAAATACTTGCTTTTGACGGTTGTTTTTTAGATGCAAATAATAAACAAAAAAAGGCAACCTCTAACGCCCACCTCTCACATAATTCCCTCTCTCTCCCTTTCTCTCTACGTCTTTGATGTCTCTCCCCTCTCCATTATTCTCTCTTTTGCTCACCCTCTCTCTATCTCTCTCTACATTCTCTCTCGTTCAGCACCCAGCCGCCCCTTCACTTTCTTTCCTTATCTCTCTCTCTCTGTCTGATCATGAATGGCGGCTCTGCCGGTGTAAAGGGACACGACAGGCCCTTTCCTCCCGGAGCTGAAAGGAATGTGCCGTGGTGCTATGAAAGCCAAACAGCCTCTCCTGTCCGTCCGTCCGGCAGCAGCACCAGCAGCAGTAGCAGTAGCGGCTGACTTGTGTGTGGCGCTGGGGTGAGTCACACGCGCCGTAAGCCATCGTGAGTCAGGTGGCAGGGATGCTGGGAGACAGGAACTCCATCTGTCTCAGGCACACAATACTCTACACAACCACCGGAAGGGGGCACCTCCTGGGGGCGGTTATAAACTGCCCACTTTATCTGATGGAGACTCATTCTGGAGATTCAGTTTGACCTGGCAG